>NW_008824002.1:1422574-1465638 GCF_000699105.1 Pygoscelis adeliae
AGTTGCACTTTACCATGCAACTAACAAATAAACTGCCCAGAGGAAAACTTTCTGAGCTCTAAAAGGTGAAATGTGCTCATTTAAACTCTGGCCTTGTATTAAAGAAGTAAAGCTGTGGAATTCTATTACTATATAATGAAATCAAAATACATCAAATCCTTGTTTGTAGGGATGACAGGATGACACTTTTTTAGAAAAATAAAGCTGCCATATTGAAGGTTTACGAAGGTGCTTAAAGAACACCACAGATTTTAAAAAGAGAGAGAGAGGTGAATTCTATTGGCTGAAGAAACCTATTCTCAGATTATTTTTTTTTTTTTGCCAGCACACTGGAGGTGTATGTTAGGTTAATAAATTTGCCTTTTTATTCATCCATCTGTCAGCAGTAGAGTCACTGTGAGTGCAGTACTTAAACATTAAAGAAAGGATTTTTCCAGCCAACAGATTAAGGAAGAGTATTTAAAGGTTATGTCTCCAGCTGCTGAAGTGGATTTTTCCAGTCAGCAAAGGAAGAAATAAATGAAAATGGAAGACAGGAGGGCTCTCATTGAATATTACTGATTGAGTAGACAATGAGGAAGGGGTGGATAAAAATAATCAGTTTGATTAAAAAATGTTTTAGAGAAAGGTGATAAAAAAGGGTCTGTTTGAATAGTGTATGGACTGGATGTTCTTCACCCCAGGAGTTCAAAATGGCTGGCTTGTGAAATTGACAGTTAGTAGCAGGGATTTGTAATGAATCTACTAAGTTGGAGTAGCATCATATGACAGGAAAATATAGTATCTAGCTTATAGGAAAGAAAAACATGCAACCGCAAGCTAATTAGTCTGTCCTCAATAGTATTCAAGACTTATGAATAAATACTGAAAGTAAGTATTCAAGTCTGTAAATGAATAACTGTTGGAAAATACCACATCAGTTTATCAAAAGTAGATTGTGTTAGACTACCTTAGTATCTGTCTTTGATAAGACAACTGATTGATTGTCTAGACAGGGAAATTCAATAGTTTTAATCTAATTTCAGTAAAACATTTGATATAATACCATACGGAGAAAGACAGTAATGCAAGATGGTTAAGGAAGTTGTGTTGGCGAGACGATTGTTGGATTTATAGAAGGTTGGTAGTGAAACTCAAAGACAAGTAATGGCACAAATCTTGTTTAATACTTTTCACTGATGTACTCTAATGCCTGGGCAATGAAAATTTGCTGATGTAATAAAGCTGACAGTCAGTACAGAGAAAGATTGGATACAGTAAGAATTAGACTGCTTAAGAATTGAAGTAATAGAAGTAGAATAAAATTCATTAGTTCAAAGTTCAAAATGCACTTCTAGCAACAGTTTGGGAAATGCTACAGTTAGAAATGAAGAAAACGTTTGGGATCTCCAAGTTTGTTACGGATTGATCAGGTTGGATGGGGCTTTGAGCAACCTGATCTAGTGAAAGATGTCCCTGCCCAAGGCAGGGCTGTTGGACTTAGATGATCTTTAAAGGTCCCTTCCAACCCAAACCATTCTATGATTACTTGAAATCACAAAAGCAAAGCAGTTTAAAAAATGGTTATGTGGTCTTAGGAAGCATCAGTCAAGGATTTTTAAGAAGGAATTAGTATTCTCATACAAAACACTGGTGAACCTTCCTCTGGAATATTATGTATAAGGAAGGAAGACATATCTTTATTTTCAGGATGAACATGGAAATGGGAAATATATTTACTAAGTGGAAACTAGAGAAGTTAGGCTGAATTAGCATAGTAAAACAAAAGCTGAGTGAACTATAAATATATCATAGTGAAAAAAAGATGATGATAGTTAACAGCAGTGAGGGGAAAAACACCTAAAAGAATATAGACACCAGAACAGAGGGATATAAACATTCCATTAATTAAGTTAGCCTGGAAAAAAGAAGACAGTTTCTTACCAGAATAGGAGGAATGGGACAAAGATATTGCCTGCTTTTAAAACAGATTTTAATTGTTTTAGAAAGGATAATGTAGCATTGATGACTGATTCAAACAGTTCCTTCAGGTCTGTGTTCCTTGAAGAATCTTTATGTTCCTTAAATAGATTAATCTTTGCTGTTAATTTTGTTTTTGTCTAAACTCAGAAATTTTTATGCAGGCCTGCATATGGAAACAAGGAAAAGCAACGTTAAGGATCAGTATTGAAATATACCGAGCAGAAAAAGAAGTACATTCTTTCAGGATCAGCCAATGTGATTTTCATTATGAAATTTTATGTCTTCCTGCTTCATCTTCACCGTTTTTGAAATGATGGATATTATTACCATTACACATTCTCTATTTAGTGTCAAATGAGTTCCATGTGTTTTACTGATAAATAAAAGAATAAGAATATCATGAATATTCGGGCAAGCAGGGCTAACATTTGTGAAGGCTTACTTATGAGCAACTTTGAAGTCATTTGGGGATCTGCATGTAAAGGTGGTTATACTTGTGAAAAATTCTTTGCAGGATCCCATACTGATTTGAGACGTTGCTTAGTGTCAATCATTATAATCAGCATATAGGTCTCAATAAGAATACTTAGTTAATTACCTTGAAACCTTTTCTTGAGTCATCTGTAATTTACAGTTTTTTGAGATTATGAAATAGAAATTAGTCTGGAGTCAAAGAGGCAACACTGTATAAAATGAGAAACTAAAATAGGATGACAAGCCTTGTTGGATTGTAGGCTTAATTATAACTCATATTCTTCAGTCAATCAGCTCTTTTCAGACACTATCGTATTGTGTCAGACAAAATCTTTATTTTAGAAATTCATGAAAGATGAGGGAAAAGTCTTGCATTTAGAGGGGTATGAATTTGTATTTTGAATTTACAGTGAGGTCTGTTGCTGGTTGTAATTTCCCTGGAAGGTCCTTTTTTATTCAAATTCTGCTCAGGCACTGTAGTTTTAAGCTACTTTTAATATTTTTGTTTGGTGGTTTTTTGTTGTATTTTATTTTATTCAGTTACAGTGCTAACTAATCTAAATCTTTTGCTTTTAGAGCATAAGAATTCCTCACAGAAACTGCTAAATCTAGTGCACCAATAATAGAATCATAGAAAATTTCTGTAGATAGCTAACTAGGCATATATGTCATATAGTTCATCAAATATGGAGGGAAAAGTTATGAGAAATGGAGGAGGGAAATGATAGTGGGAAAGGGTCAAAATATGTTCACATCAGAAAAATGTGAAATAAAAAGTCTAGAGATCACCAGCTTGGTGTAGTTGAAAAGGGCTATTTGAATGTCTAAGACAATACTGAACTCAAGAGTACAAATTTGGATGACATCTCCTACAAACTTTGGCATCTACTTTAAACTTTTTTTTGAAAGGCTGTATGGGGTTGTAAGAGTGTGCATATATTGAAAGTAAAAATTCCTGTCTGTTAATGTATGATCAGTGTAGAAATTGTCAGAATATTCATAATTACTGAAAAGAAAAGCCAATAAAAATACACAGGTTTTCTGTCAGTTTTGTGGCTCACATCTTTGATCTCCAGTGCAACACATAGGCATACACTAGCTCATTTTGTATGGTTATGTGTGACCATAAAGTTGTATCACATTATAGAATAAAACTAAAAAAACCCATCTTTATTATGAATAAAAAGAAAATAATAATTAAGAAATAATTTATGATTTCAAGAAGGTTAAATATGGTGCAGATTCCCTCCTTGTGCATAGTGTAAATTGTCATCAAGCTATCAGAACTGTCAGCTGAGCACAGGAGCAAAGAGTAGTCACTTCTTCCAACTGTAGAAGTAAAAAATTTGTGCCAAAACTCAACGCGGTTTCAAACCTTTATTTACACTGTAAGACTCCTTTGTCTAACTACTAGAGATATCATATTGAGATCTGCAGACTTTCCTATAATCTGTCCAGTTGTTCACAATTTTTTCTCCAGATATCTACTGGGCTGTGGGCTTTGTGAATTTCTACTTCAACACTTCAGAAATGCAAGATTGGCTTAACATTAGTATTTCTTGTTTATAATTGCTTTCTTGTGCAATATGCTCACGAAGTTATCAACAGTCAAGTGAAAAAAATCCTTAAAATTTCCATTGAGTCCTATCTCACTCTACTGTGGATGTCAAAGGAGAAACAAATTCATTCCATAGTTCCCTTTATTCCACGGAAGTATTGAAAACATTGTTTTTTAACAATAACTGACACAATTATCAAAATCAGTATTACAAAAACAGACATTGGCCCATATGAGCAGCTGAGTTTAACTTTCCTCAGCTGTTGCCTGATTGGAATGTGTTACGTTAATGTGAGTTGATCAGTATGTACTAATTACGAATGGAAAATTGAGTTCTTTATATAAAATGGAGATATTAATTGAGCTAAACATATTTTCTCATTAATAATACTCATCAGATGTTTATCATTGGGCAATTTTCTCTGTGGTCTAATATTATGCAAAAGTTACTCGTTCATGGGAAATATGTAGACCAATCTTCACCTAGAAAGAAATTCTGCCTGGCTGTAAACTCTGAAGTTTTCCTGGTAAGAAGTCTTTCAGGAATAGGCTTAATTCTAATTCTAGTCTACTTCACTATCTATTTCTTATAAGCAAAAAAAATCTTAGCTTTTCAAAATCCCTAGAGTCAAAGGAAAGATGTTTCAGTGTCTCTGTATGAAGTATTCTGTCATTGCTTTACAGTTATCTACCAGTCAACAGCATACACAAATTTGTGCTCCCTCAAAAGGTATCAGAATCAAATCTTATTCTATAGATTCTATCTCATTTAAGATTATCACTTTATCTAGGAGATGTAGTGGGCTGAGTGGCCTAGAATATGTGTGACCATAAAGCCATAGCATATCGTAGAATAAAGTTAAAAAATAATATCTTTATTATGAGTGAAAAAGAAAATGTAGTTTAAGGTAGGAAGAAGATCCATTGGGAATTCTGTCTATTTGAATCTCAGAGCATTATTTGATTATGCTTTCTTGAAATGCTGTGACAACAAAGCTATACACAATGAGGGCACAAAATTGTTGTGGCCTGAGCTTTTCAGTCTGTCTTGAATTTGCCAACGTCTTGGATATATAAGGGAACTGTTTTGTTGATGAACTCCTATTCAGCAATCAAAAAGGGCTGAGTGCATGTCAGGGTTAATCCCTATCAATTTGTGGGGCAGAATAATCAGGACAGTATTCTTAAATACTTACTGCAGAACAAGGGAATAGTCTTCTGTTGAAATACAGCAAGAAAAAGAAACATCAGAATGTTTTCACCTGTCCAAGTTTCTCAGGAGCTCAGCAGCATCTCTTGGAGGTTATTTTTGTGACAAAGTAGAGGAGACTCAAAGAAGAAAATGGTGGCTTTTTATGACGCACACAAAACCATCACATGACAAATTATAAACGTTCTGATTAAGCATTCAGATAGTATTACACCTGCACTACACAACAGTATGGTTTACCCTGCTGCCAAAAAACAAACTGAAAGGCTTCACGAGAAAAGGAACAGAAATAATCTGAGAGTTGCAGAGACAAGTAAAAGTTAAAAGTGACTAAACCCATAACTGGGTTTGCTTACCTAGCCTATAATAAAAGGGAATACAATAGTGCTCTCCAAGTTAAACATTAAAGTTAAGTTGAATAATAGGATACAACATTCCCAAATCCTGACAGGCATGGTGGCAAAGACTTGCATTTCACAAGACTTCTCTTTCAAGACTGAAAACACCGTTATTGTAGTGTCTTGTGTTTCAGAGAGGTCTAAACTCAGTGTGACAGAAAACACTTGTAGGTCTTCTCTCAGGCACAGCTATACTAGTAGGATGGAAAGGTAAGTCAGGTCTCTTGCAGAGAATAATTCTTTTAAATAAATGATAGAGAAGATTGAATAGACTGTCAACAACATGTTAATCTCCTTCAGTTCTGCTGCCAGTAACTGTTCCCCACAGACCATAAAAGAAATTCTGATTTGACTTTTTAGATGCTTGGCCATCTGTTTCCCAAGCATCTTGTATTAATTGTCTGAAGGAATAGAAATTTGGCAAGCACATGTAGCTTAACCTGTCCGTTGGTTCATGTGAGCTGCATCATTAGTGGTACACTATCTATAGTCCACAGTTGTCTCTCCCTTTTACAAGTCCAAAATAATTATGTATGTGTAACGTGCAGCCTGTCACACCAGGAAAGTCAATTGTTAATAGTCTCATATTTATGTAATCTGCTTGTCAAATGATTAATCATAACAAAAAGGGACAGAATTAGTATATGTAAGGTTCCTCTTGACAATTAATGAAGCTAGGTGAAGCCCTCCTCCCCATCCCACAAAATCTTATGTGACGGTTTTTCCATACATAAGTAGCCCTGTTTTCTTCAACAAAGCTGGCTTTTAAAATGGAAGAAATACAGCTGTTACCATTGGTGCAGTTAGCTTAGAGTTGTGGAGTCCTGGTCATTGATTTCATATCCTAGATGTTACTGTGACAGCAATAATCAGTAACAAGCTCTTGTTATCCTCTCTGATTATTTCAGGTGAGTTAGATGGTGCTGTTAGAGATAAGACATAAAGTCACACTGAAATGAACAGAGTCAATTGTTTTTGTTGCAATTTTTCTCTTTTACATAAAATTATTCACTTCTCTAAATGGTTATATGGACTATAAAAGCTTCATTTATGAGTTCAACAAAGCATTTAGTAGAATTATCTGTTTAGTTTTAGAAAGGGAAACAAATGGGAAAAGTTTGAAGCCCTGAAATGTCACCACCACAGTTGTATTTGGTAAATTTCATGGCATGCAGGTCAAGGCTACATTAAGGTATGGCAAATCATGTTAGAATCATAATTTGAACTAAATTAATTCTTCTTCCTGGAGTGGATCAATGCTAGAAGACCTGCAAAGCGCTAATGCAAGTGGAGAAGTCTGGAAACAGACCTCTTGTTACCATTATTAGCAGTACACCAGATTTCTTGCAGCTAAAATAAAACTTATGGAAAAAGATCAATCAGCTATGTTTCACAAATGTGCCCTGAGAATTAAGGCATAACAATAGAAACGCAGAGAGTGAAAAGATTCTTTAAGAACATAGGATTGGTTTAATACTTCAGAACTAAAGGATTTCTTTTATGCTTTTCTTATTGTCAATGAACATGCATATCAGATTTAAATGAGGATCATAGGAAGGGGGGGGGGGGAACCAACTAGGAAAAAATCAGCCAAGACCTGCATTTGTACATTTAAAACATAGTAAAATGCACTGCAGAAGAAAACCAGTGCAAATATGAAATGTATCTCTTTGGCCTGGTTTCGGCTGGGACAGAGTTAATTTTCTTCCTAGTAGCTGGTACAGTGCTGTGTTTTGGATTTAGTATGAGAATAATGTTGATAACACACCCATGTTTTAGTTGTTGCTGAGCAGTGCTTACGCTAAATCAAGGACTTTTCAGATTCTCATGCTCTACCAACTGAGAAGGCTGCAGGTGCACAAGAAGCTGGGAGGAGGCACAACCAGGACAGTTGACCCAAACTGGCCAAAGGGATATTCCATACCGTGTGATGTCACACTCGGTATATAAACTAGGGGAAAGCTGGCCGGGGGGCCGCTGCTCAGGAACTGGCTGGGCATCGGTCAGTGGGTGGTGAGCAATTGCATTGTGCATCACTTGTTTTGTATATTCTTTTATCATTATTATCATTATTTTCCCTTCCTTTTCTGTCCTATTAAACTGTCTTTATCTCAATCTGCGAATCTTACTTTTTTTTCTTGATTATCTCCCCCATCCCACTGCAGGGGCAGGGAGCGAGCGAACAGCTGTATGGTGTTAAACCATATGCCTGCTGGGTTAAACCACAACACTCTCTTTCATATGTTTGTTTATTAGTGATGGTCTTAAATATTTTCTACAATTTATTCTGTTTTTTAGAATTTGAGGACAAAGTTTTCTTAAAATGCATGAAAAAGATGCATGTCATCATCTAATCTCATAGGTGATGACATACATATATTACTTAATGTTGCATAAAAAGCTTGTGAAAGTTCTGGATTCCTTACTAGCAGTTTTGTGCATTAGCAATAACACTACTTCTGTGTCCTTCTTGTCACTGTATGCAAGCAAGCTGTTTTCTGACTTAACCTTGAGAGCTGATTTTTAAAAGCATGGTGTGTAACACTCCGTATGAAAATCCATAATCGCTACTCATAATTCAAATGAAGGCTATTGTGAGTGTTGTCAAAATTGTCAAAACACAATTTTGACCTGAGAAAATATGTGGCTATATATGTATATACTTTAATATATTTTTTTAAAGTCTTTTTTTCTAATGTTTATTTGAATTAAGATCTTCTCCAGAAGGTTACATTTAGTATTTAAATTTGGTGTATACTTTGTACACCTACATTAATGCAATTTGTACACATCATATTGTCTGTTAATGTTATGTTGTATCATTTTGGAAATGCTTAACATTTTGAGATAAGGACTCAACAATGATCAAGTATCCCCAAAATATTTTTTTGGTCACTATTTTACAAAGATTTTTATCATACTGGATAATTTCTCTACTTCCTCTGATTTTGCTTCCTCATCCCTCTTCCTTGTGTGAGCTGGGATCACCTTCAAAGCAAAAGATTTCTGAGGGGCTGAACAATGGTACTATGGTAGTACAGGCGTACCCAACCTGTTTTAATTCAGTCAAAATAAGTCCATGGTGGTGCAGGGGGGAAGGCAGGCTTGCTTTGAGCAGACCTTTCTCTTATATCTTCTTTGAAGTAACTTCTGTAGGCAGGAGCAATGAAGTCAAGGTAGCAAACTGTGCTTCAATGGTGAAAATAGTCCTGAAGACTTGGGCCAACAAATGCTGGCAGAATTTCACAGCATCTGAAGGTACTGTCCTAGAAATCCATGCTGTGTTCACAAAACCACAGTGTGGCATCTACATGAGAGATCTCTTCAGCATGGCAGAACGTGTGCTTCTTTTAGGTAGTTAGTCATCACCAGCTAAAAATAAAACCTTTAGTCCAATTTCAGAAAAAGATATAAACACAAATCCAAATTTTAAAATGGAAGTTGTGGATAGACATTCTATATTTTCATACATTTGGAAAGTTATAACTGGAGGAAAGCGCGTAACTTAATTAAAGAGAATGTTTTCTTTCCCTTCCACACCTTTTGATGGAAGTCTTAAAAAAAAAAAAAAAATCTTAAAACGTTTTAATTTGGAGATAGTAGCAGGCAATACTGTACTAAAAGATTTCACCATGCTCACCAGGAATATTTGCATCTCCTTCAAAAAATGCAGCTGTTTGTGAGTTTTCTGTCCTTTCCTTTCTCTTATTTTCATATTTTTGTCTCTTATTCCAGGTATATAGAGGATTTTTTTTAACTATATTGCCCTTTCCTTCTTACATGGATGAGCTGGCATTCACTGAATGACAGCACCTTTATGCTAGTCTCAGCAACTGAGGTTTAGAAAGAAAGAGAGCAAGAGAAGAGAAGAGAAGGACAAAATTTTGATATGACTGCAGTCTCCATACAAAGTGTTACACTTTTTGTTGCTGATTTACAAATTCCACTCCTGTATAGCTTTCAATTTCTTGGATTAATTTAGAGACAGTTTAGATAGATAAATGGAGAAGGATTCAAAGGAGACGGGGAACATGGAGCAGGAGCAGCAGATTAGTATAAAATATGCCTCTCATGCTCTAGAAGGTGTGCATGGTTGCAGAAACAACGTAGTGTTCTCTGTTAGTGGCTGACTTCCTGAAGTGCAGCTTGGATTGCGCTCTTATCAGGCATAGCCTAAAAGCAGCAAAGAACAACCATACTGGAACGTAGAAGTCCAAAACTACACGGGGTACTGGCAGAAGAATCTTGGCAGAAAGACAGTTTGCTACAGGAATGCATCCATATTGAGTTCAACATGGGAAAATTCATCTCGCATCTCAGTGAAACTACTTTCACATCAGGGCCAGAAAATAATTTGCAAAGGCTAAACGACTCACAGAAATATTTTGCTTGTGGATTAAGGGTACTCTGGCATAAAAGAACTCAAAATGACCCTCTGCAAACTAGAAGTGTCAGAAATACTGTTTTGAAAATCACAAGCTTATAATTATAAATTAAGAAAACACAGTCCTGCAGAGAATAGGAATAGCACCACATAACTCTAAATCCATTTTGTTTCTATAACCACATGGTTAGAGTTCCACAGAAGCCCAGCAGGAACAAAGGGATTCATGTAAAGCATGCATATATATGTATGTATGTATTTTCTGATCTGGTCCCATCTTACAATTGTTACTTCATAAGGATGATATAGACAGTCACAATTTTTAAGACATGACCTAACCCCCCAAATTTCCCATAATTTTAGGACTGTAAACCAGTCTCAAAAGTTGTTAAAGTCTTCTATTCAAGTTGAGTATAGACACTCATTCAGCATTCCAAGGTGAACCTTTGAAAAATCCCAAAGCACTTGCAGGATTTGAGCCTGATATACAAGAATCATTATTAAAGTCAGATAAAAGTACTATAATAGTAAAAACAAACAAACAAAACTGCTCCTATTGTTACAATATATATTAAAAAAAAAGATTTTTTTCTCTTCCAGAAAAATATAGCAAATGTTTAAGATTATAATTTTGGGGGGAAAAAAAATGTAGAAACTAGGATTTATATGGATTTTGTAAGAGGTTTCCTCTTTCCTTTTTTTTTTTTTTTATTGGAAAGAGCATTGGTTGCTCACTTTGTTCTTGAAAAGCATGAAGAACAGTTATCAACTTCCTTATGGTTAGGTGAAGGAATGTATAAAAAAATCCATCTCAAGGAAAAAGAAAGAAGCTAGAGGAAAAAGGCTTAAAAGTCCATCTTTGATTTCACTTTAGTACCATTTTCTTTCCCTTTCTTGCTCTGAACTTTGGGGTTTAGATCAAATGTATTAATCCCTTTAACATCTTTCCTGTGAATTAACAGCGATCTAGTTTTCCTTTTTTTTTTTTTTTAATCTATTTTTTTTCAGTGTGCTTTCCTGGGTTAGTTACGAATAATACTGATGGGCAATATCTGTGATAACCTTGCTCAGAAGTATGACATCTAGTCAAAAAGATATTTAAAATTGTATAGAGGAGAAAAAAATCCTTTGATATTAATTGCTTGCACATTGTGCTATCTGCAATATAGTATTTGTATCAAACTTTCTGTTAGTTACTATAGCAAATTTAAAATTACAACCATCTCAAGAAAGTTTTGCTGCCTTTGAGTTCATTAAATAACCATTACTTTGTTAAGTATTCCCATTAGACATGTCAGCTTATTTCTACTTAAATGGATGGATTTTAAAGTCTTTGAAGTCCCTGATACTTCTATGTACATACTATATTGAAGTATATAATTCCTTGTGTCACTAATTTGCTACTGTTTTAACTACTGTCATCTTTTGTTACCTCTCAGTGTCTTATAGATAACATGAATGAATCATGCAATCTGAAGGATTTTAGCTTTAAACCTCACCATATAAAATGTAAAGGAATTTAGTAAAAAAAGAAAAAACAAAAACATGAAAATAGACTGCCTGCACATTGCTGTTCTCTGTTCTGCAGAAATACTGACAAAAGAAAGGATACCTGACTAATGGCTGTTCAAAATAAACACAAAGAGCAAGCAGTGATCAGAGAAGCAATAATGAGGTGGGAATCCCAGTCACTCTGAATCAACTACTAAAACCAGCAAGTCTGATATAGCTCAGCCTTTATCCCGAACAGCTAAGCCTCTATCCCTGCTGCAAAAGCTACTACAGTGGTTCCACAGAGGGATGCTGCACAAACTAAGGGGGATGACTGCATAAAGGTGGACAGGACATATTAGGGTATACCTGGAGAGGGGTGGAGAAGGACATTCTGGCTTTGAACAAGAATTTGAGGATTGCACAGAAATTATTATGGAATGTTTAAGCAGAGAAGAAAAAGCTTGGAAGTGGAGGGATAGGGGTGAACTGGGACAGAACAAATGCAGAGGAATGGAGAGAAAGGGATGTGTAAGCAGGCTCTTGGTCAGTGCACTTGTCTCACTAACCCTGCAGCTGATCATCACCTCTCATCTTCTGGTTAAACTCCATTTTTAACCACTTTCTGTGTGAGCGTGCTCTCTATTCTGTGTGTGTGACCCAGTAGCAAACTTCAAGGCAGACTAGCTGGCAAGCAAGAGAAGTCTGGGTGATGGTTAGTGGGGAGACTGGGAGACAATTAGCTGGAGACTTGGGATCTGAAAGCTGGACCCCAGAGAGATGGAGCATGTGGGAGACACACACTGGTGAGACCTGGGAGAGGGTTTTACCCTGAAAGTCCTGAGAAACAGGACTGGGTTATTCATGCTGCCCCTGTTTTAAGTGGGTGCCTGTGAAGATACTCTTCTCCTGTCTGTGTTAATCTGTTTGCAGGTAGCGGTGCTGGTACAGACCTTGTGTGTGTCCAGGAGGGGTTAGTGTTCAGCCTCACTCCTGGTGGGACCTGGAAATGGGGACAGGAGCAGCTCCTCTCAGCCAGCCACAGAGGGGATGGGCCACTTGCATCGTTCACTCCGCTGGATTTGGCTATATATTATATGTGAATTAAATACTCTAAGTTTACCTACTAATCTTAACATTTCAAAATGGTAGGGTCTGTGAGTGCTCCCAGTAGTTTGTTTGTTCGTTTGTTTTTTCTGGGGGGGATAGGGGTGTATTTTTTGTGGAGTTTTGGGGGGCATTGTTGTTTGGGGTTTTTTTGACTTATTGTATCATTAGCTTGGATCATAGTTGGAGAGGAGGTAAGAGAGGAAGAGTTATTAGAAGGCATTAGACACAGATGCGCAGCTATCTGTTTTGTTGTCTAACTCAGTGAAAAATTCATGTTGCAGCTGGACTCCGTACAAATCTTTATTGTCAGGAAGTGACCTGGGATATCCTGACTCATCTCCCTGCAGGTCATGTTTTGGCTGGCTTTGATGTTTAGGGTATCCAACCTGCAAACCTGGACTGAAGTTTTGCCTTTGGAAAAGAGATTCTGTTTCAGGATTCCTTTACTTTATCAATAATTCATGTTTCATGCATTACAGTGTCGTGTCTTATAGCACAAGTCTGAGGTGCAATTTTGTTGCTATGAAAAGTTGCAGACCAAAGCACTTTCTTTCATGAGTGTGATAAAGATAAAATACTGCAGGGCAGGTTATCAAGGTATTGAAAGGATTAAATGAGGTTAGAGATAGCTTTGGGGTTTTACTTTGTGTAGGAAGAAAAACTTTTGTGAAGAAAAGAGACTAATAAGTTGTATCACCTGAAGGAGAGCACATTCTTTTTTGGGTCTATTGCGGTTATCGTAGAACCTAACTGGGGCAAAGCAATAAAAAGAGAGAAAAAAATGTTATTGATTTAGATGTAAAGAGAAGCATAAGACTTGAAAATATTTTATATCAATTTTTTTTAAAAAAAGTTATACCAAAAGCTTTTAGACATGGAAAATATTTTTTATTACACATATTTTTATTTGCTGTTTTTACCGGTTATCAATATTTATTTAACTAGTTGCTAACACAGTGAGTTTAGCAAACCTACTCTCCAAGTTTATGTTTTATCCAGATGGGCATAGTGAGAGGTGGTACCCCATAATCAGAGATGTCTTCCTGATAAGAAATCATGGATAAGATTACTGTTGCGTGCCATTTTATGAAACAAATAGAAAGCACTCCAATTTCATTTAGCTACTAATCCTCAAATGTAGGAATGCATCAGGCAGCACTTACGCATAAAATGTTGACCTAACAAGATGTACTACCATCTGATCTTGCAAGCTTTACTTAATATTTTCCCCACCTTTCATGTCCTGTTGCATCAACAAACTTTACTTTTAACCAACTACGTTTCTAGAAAATCTCAATGTGTTTATATATAATACTCCTCAGAAGTCCAGAAAATAATTTTTCTCCAACTTCAGCACATTCGAATGTCATTGTTGCCTATGAAAATGTATAGTCCTAAACAACCCTTTCTCATGGTCATACATTACCTTCTTTGTTCTCGGCTTTATGCAGATGTGACCATATGGTTTGAGGCATGGAAAATTGTTATCAATTTCAGAGATTGTCTGTCTTCCTATTTAAGAAAAGATAAAATTTCACAGCTGATAGCATATTTTTTTTTAACTGAATACCTCCCGCTATGTCTTGTCTTAATCTAACCTACAGTGCAGTAGGGGTGACCACATAATCTTGCTGATATTCCTTTAATTGCAAAGAACTGTCTTATTTAAAAGACTGAGATCTATTGTGTGTGATTTTTAAATAAGTTTAGTTTAACTCCTGTCAGTGATGATCTTTCTCAGGGAAAATTCCTTACTCTTACATATGAAACTTTGTAAGCAATTATTCAACTGTTTGGGGTTTTTTTTAATATTAAAGAAGATATTAAATCAAAATGGAAATTGTTCACAAAATAGAAATTGAATTTCGGTGGAGACAATTGAACAGAACGTAGGCGGCCATCTGTATAGGAATAATTAGACAATTACAATGAAATTTCATAGATGAACAGTCCAAGTGACAAAAGAAGTAATGTAAAAAATGACTAAGTTTCAGTGTATTTTTACCTTAGATTCCTCTATTATCTCCTTACTGCCTTCATTACCATTGATGGGACATAGTGTTATGTAACAGGGGGTCACAATTTTTTTGCATAGTCCACCCTTACAAATCGGGAAGGACTCTTGTCACCACAAAGTTTAGTAAAGAGAGGCCATGTCTGCAAGAACAGGCAACACTGCCAGAATATCAGAGGTGGTGGGGGAAAGATAAGAACTTTTGAGAGAAGTACAATTATCTGAAGTATCATTTTTCA
This sequence comes from Pygoscelis adeliae, assembly GCF_000699105.1. NCBI lineage: Eukaryota > Metazoa > Chordata > Aves > Sphenisciformes > Spheniscidae > Pygoscelis > Pygoscelis adeliae. The sequence continues at coordinate 1,437,415 of NW_008824002.1, forward strand.
TCAATGAAGGAAATTTTGAACAGGGATGAACTAAAGAGCTGTAAGACGTCTGAAATTAGCAGTCGTATCACACTGAAAGGATGCTGTGACTGATTGTGGTTCAACTACAACAAAGATGTTACTGAAATACTAGCTGTAAATATAGTTGAAAATCAATGATAAAAGACAAAAGGTAAGAAGTAATTTTGAGAGTTGAGAGTAAAACAAATGTTTTTTCTACGGCAATGGTTCTCAAACAATATTGTGCTGACAATTAACACCAGGCAACATGGTACACAAGAAAATCTTGACACGACATACAGTGTGAGCTCTGCTATTTCTGATTGCTGTATCTTCTAAGGCAGCTAAAAATATTTTCCTACTATCACTTTTCCATGTAAACAAATGCTATAATTGCTAGTGATGACAACTGAGTTGGGAACATCCAGGAGAAGTTTTCTATTTAACAGGTAATCTATGTTACTGCTAAGTACACCTGTTCCTGCTGCTGTAAGTTAGTTTTCTTGGTGGTATGCTGATTGCAGATAAGTCTTGAGAGGCTAAATTCTGCTTCATATGGGGTTTTTTTGCCCTTTGGAGTTTGTGAGAAAAACCAACTTTGACTCACGTCACGGTTTAACCCCAGCTGGCAACTAAGCACCTCTCAGCCGCTTGCTCACTCCCCCTCAGTGGGATGGGGGAGAGAATCGGAAGGGTAAAAGTGAGAAAACTCATGGGTTGAGATAAAGACAGTTTAATAAGTAAAGCAAAAGCCATGCACGCAAGCAAAGCAAAACAAGGAATTCATTCACTCCTTCCCATCAGCAGGCAGGTGTTCAGCCAGCTCCAGGAAAGCAGGGCTCCATCACGCGTAACAGTTACTTGGGAAGACAAACACCATCACTCCAAACAACCCCCTTCCTTCTTCTTCCCCCAGCTGAGCATGACGTCATCTGGCATGGAATACCCCTTTGGTCAGTTGGGGTCAGCTGTCCCAGCTGTGTCCCCTCCCAGCTTCTTGTGCACCCCCAGCCTATTCACTGGTGGGGTGGGGTGAGAAGCAGAAAAGGCCTTGACTCTGTGTGAGCACTGCTCAGCAGTAACTAAAACATCTCTATTATCAGCACTGTTTCCAGCACAAATCCAAAACATAGCCTCATACTAGCTACTGTGAAGAAAATTAACTCTATCCCAGCCAAAAAAAGCACAACTCATTTCTGTAGATTTTCAGTAAACAAGCTGCATTACAATATGCCAGTAGAGATTTTACTTACAAAAGAAGTAAAAATGTAGTTAAGTAATCAGCATGTGTTCATTGTGCTTAGCCCTCTGTGCTTCAGGCACTCAAAAATAACAGTATATTGTAGGACTTCTCTCTTTTTTCAGTGCCTCTATTGCCTTCTGATAACTACCAATAACTTTTATACAGGAAATTTATAAATCTGAAATATTGGAAGGGTTTAGTCTTGCCTGAAAACTTGCTGATGGATACAATAGCTATCTAAGGTATAATAGCAACAGGTACAAGAAAGCAATGCTTTCTTATAATATACTATTCTCTCTTTCTTTTTTCAGTTAAATGCTCCAGTCTAGCAGTTTCTGATATTATTACTAGGGCTTGGGCTATTTTACCAGTGCAAAATAATAGCTGCTGAAGACAGAAAAGCAGGTCAGCTTGTCAGCTTGCTTCCAGTTGCATTCTGGGAGGGGCAGGAACAATAAATTTTCTAGTGCTTTGACTTAAGCATATTACTTAAATTATGCAAATTATATAATTTCTTCTGCTTTCCTTAAGAGATTGTTCCAAAGTCAAATCATTTACACCATCATAATGTGTTTCTTTTTTCTTTCTTTTTTTTTTCCTCCTAAGACCTTTATTTTTATTTGTTAAACTTGTCAGTGTTCCTGCTTCCCTGGACCCCTTAATCTCTTCCTTTCACTTAATTAGTGAAGGATTTACATCCTTCAGTAACAGTTTGTTATTGTCCTAAGCCATTGCTTTCTAATTTCTATTTTAGCCAAGGTATATGTGTCTTCTTTTTTTCAGTTTCAAAAGTAGCTTTCATATGTTGGCTTAATGTCATTTTTTGAATTCTCTTTGAACTGCTAAGGGCTTATTGGCAAGGCAATAATAAGGCTATACATGGGATCTCTGCCATGACACATATGCGATTACTGTCATGATATGCACCTTATATTAAAATCTAAGAGATTTATTTGGCTTCTATTCAACATAAGAAGTTCTTTGCCAGTTCTGTTACAAGTCTTTCTAAGTATCTTCTTTCTGTTAAGTATCTATTTATATTAGTTTTGTAACGTGGATCAATTCTTATGACATCGTAGAATTCATGGCTAATGGAGTGGGCCTTGTGAAAAGATCATTTATTCAGGTTTTACAGGGAACATAGCGTGTTTCTTGGTGTATAAGATATTTTAAAATAAAAGTAACAATAAATATTAAGATGTTACCACAGAATATTTTCAGGGCTCATGAAATTTCCCTGATGATATAATCACATGTCCTTGCTCTCACTTAAGCCATGGGAACTGTGATTTCCTGAGTATAATTGTTAGAGGCTAGAATCAAGTGCTTTATTTTAAACTTTAGTGTACCTTATAACCTTATAACCTTATTTTCCTAACCTTCCCTCTATAGCATATTCAAAACATTGATAAGTACTGTTACCATTCATTACCATAGGTATTCAAACTTTTATCAGGTCACTTAATGAAAGCTTTACATTACATGACAATTACCAGTATTACAGATTATTTTTTCTTTTTTTTTTAATACAAGCCAAGCAGTGTGGCCTTCAGCACCTGCCTCACTTCAAGTACTATTCAGTCTTACCGATTTTCTTGCATGTTCTTGATATTAGGCAAGCATTTATACTCCTTATAAGATCAGCTCACTTGCTTTTTAAAAATAAATAAATAAATACAGTTGGACTAGGTGATTGTTGTAGGTCCCTTCCAACTGAACTATTCTATTCTAAATAAATAAATAAATATTCCCTGTTTCTCTAGCATTTTACAGAAATAATTGTGTCTGGTTCCATACTTGTTCCTGGAAAAAATTATCTTCTTAAGGCCATTTTAAAGGAATAAGTTCCTTAGGCCAAGCTTCAGGCTGAGAGTTTCTTTGAAAGAAATCATTTGTTGATTTTCTGTGATGTTAAGCTCTACTCTTTGGATTGAACCATGTAGAAGGTGGACTTTGTGCATTTGTGGAATTTAGGGAAGAGCTAAAAAGACTTTTTTCACTTGTGAAGGAAACCTTTATGATAACCATGGTAGTCTGTGAACCAAGATTACTAATTCCTTCCTAATGATCCTGTTCCTCTTCATAAAACCACAGGTATTTAAATCAAGGAAAAGATGAGCTTCTCTCAGGTTTGTAATGGCAAGGGGGGAGGCACCTAATGCCATGGAGTAATGGATATAAAAGGTTAATCTTGCTCCAGAAATCTAAGTAACACAGTAAAAGCAATGACTGCTTAGTTCTGGACTTTCACTGACTTGCATTTCTGGAAAATATGAACTTCAGAAACCTTTCATAATCTTCATCTTCTTGCAGTGCTCAGTAGACAAGGCAACGATTTTCTGTCTTTGTTAAAGCAGCTAAAAATATTTCATGGCGAACTACTAAATGATTTATCATCTCTCAGGATTTGGAGTTTTCAAAGGCATGTTTCTGAACTGCTTATCCATACCTGAAAAGGTTTTCTGCTTTTTTAGCACTCTTGTAAACTTGGTTCTTGGTACACCAAATCTGCACATAAAAATAATTGAACATTTTTCTTAATCTTGTATGTTTTCTGTCTCAAATTCTTTTATACAACTATTTCTCAATTAACTTACATTTCAAATTATTGTCTGGCACAGGATAATTTTGAATACTGATTTCTTTCTGGTCAATTTATATCAACCTAAATAGTACCAAATATCTTTTTTTTTTTTTTTTTTCCCTTAAGACTTGAAGTCAGACATAGAGTCTGGTCCAGTGCCATTAATATAAATGTATATCTTTCTATTGATATCACTGTGTGTTCAACCAAGCTTTTAGATGTTCTTTGCTTCCAGATTTTTGTATTGCAATTTTAAGCCTTCTCATATCTCCTGGAAATCAGCAGGGACTATGATAACGGCTTTTCTTTATTTGTAACTTCTAAATGTGGTGGGCATAATTACAAGTAAAATAATATATTGCTTAGAGGAAGTTAGTCTGAACTAAGCAAAAAAGACAGTCCTCTATAATTAGTGGCACAAGATTACAGCAAGATTAATACAAGACACTGTAATTCCTGTATGGCATCCCGTGTCTGTTCTATTTGCAGAGCAGCACTGGAGTGAATATACACTGGTTCATGACTTTGGATCAACTTGCTATTTTCTTAAAACTCTGACCCTTGTAATATAAGAGGGAATCACTTTATATCTGCATTTTACCATCCCTCAGCATATCCAACTTTTATCCATTCAGTCTTCACAAGAAGTGTTCACCAGTTGACATTTCCTCCCTAGTGGTAATTGATAAGAATTAAACACTCACGTTAGATCATGGCATTTCAGACTGGTAAAACAATGCACCTCATTATGTTTATGTTATGCACTGTTTACCTGTGACAGTGTGCTCCCCCGCCCAACCTGACCTTTATCTCCTGTAACCCTGCTTAAGTGATAGTTACCAGGGGCAGTCGTTAATGGATGTTGATGGTGATAGCTTCCTCCATTAACGAAGTGGATTCCGGAGCCAGGTAACACCACAATAGCCCTTGGTTATTGTGAGAAATACACCCACCTAACCACAGTTATCAGTATGTAAATATGACTATGAGTCAATCATCTTACCCCTATAAATAGTGAGCAGCCCAAGAGCCCTTTGAGCTCTCCTGCACGGCAGCGGGCTGCACGCCAGGATCTCCCCTTGAGTAGGGACGCCTCTCAAGGTTACCCCTCGAGGTTGAGAGATTCCTTGCTGCAACAGATCCTCGGTAAGTGACTAATAGCATGCTAAACTTTGAAATCTTAGCTAAGTGATATAAAGGATTGATTGTGCATATATAATCCTTTAGACATAAACCGTTGACCAAGACTGGGACTAGGATTGGATCCAGCTGCACCTAAACTCCTCTCTGAGAAGTTTAGAAAGCAAGGGGGTCCTTTCTGAACCTCATGACTCAACGGGAGGGTCTTCCTGAAAGTTTTGTCTGACCCTGTCCTCTATGCAGTAAATAATCAAGTGTACCTTGCCATCGAATCTTGTTCACTGTCGCATTTACCATTGAACTTTGTTAATTCACACTTCAACTCACTGTTTTCTGTCAATAAAGTATTGTTGCTTCTCTCTTACGAGTGAAGTGCAGTCTCACTCCATCCGCAACATTACCACAACATCACATATATAAAAGGCTTGGGAAGACAGAATATCTATGAGTGTTCACAATATATGTGTCTGCTTACTTCATACATACACGTATGATCAGTTGTATATGACACTGAAAACATCTTGGGAATGCATTCACCACTGAATCATTTTAGTTTTATGCTGGTATATAATTCCACCGTGTCTAAAAGACTACAAAAACCTAAAACTGGAGGAGAACAATGGCAATCAATACTTAAGGAATTGGATGTAATGTGAGAAACAGGTGGACTTCACATCAGTGCATTCATGTGTCTTGACTTTTGCACTTGTGCAATTACTGATCTGTCCTTTAAAGGAGAAGTAAGTTTCAAAGCATCTTTATATGGCTTTTTGTTTTAAATGATCTGTTCAGTGACACACCTGCCTTTCTTCCCCATGTTAATTTCTGGAAAATTGTGAGAGTCCTTGCTCTTGATGAATCCTCTATAGAGGTAGAAGAGATTTTCTTAAATTTCTCTGAATCTGTTAAACTGCTCAGAATCTACAAGATTTTCAGGCAAACACTCAAGCCATTGACACAGACATCCTGTACTTCAGTGTTCCTCCAAAATGCCTGGTGCCAGTAATGTTGCTGCTTCAGAAGGAAAGGCAAAGAAAAGAACATTATTTTAAGCCAAACAGGGAGCTTTTGAGGCTTCTTTTCTGAGAAATCCATGACTTGTGGACCACAAAACAAGCTGTGGCAGACAAAGCTTTCCTCTTTCCTCTTCTCTCCTCTTTCCTCTCTCCCTCCCTTCTTGTTCTTCCCTTTTTCTGTTGTGCTGCTCTGTGCCAGTCAAAGCCTGTTCATTTGATGGCATCGCTTTACCTGGCACACCAAGCAGGCAGTCTCCCAGAGGATGGAACTAATGCAACACAACTGGAAATTTGCCTTGAGTTTGTTCTTATAATATTTTTTTGTTCTCCCTTCAGCCATTCACCATATTTTAACTGGACATAGGAAACTTATGAACAGCCTCTTCATACCACGTATCCAGTCTAACACAGCTGACCTTACTGAAGCAAGAGTTTGACAATAACCTGAGCCTCTAGTAGCAGGATCTTGTCCAGCATTTTAGGAAAAATAGGGTCTGAAGTCAGAGCATGTGGAATTAACTAAGATGCTTTATGTGGGGTCTCGGTGATAAGGAGTGTGCAGGCAGGAGAATCCACATACATACATTTTACAAACTGATTAGGGGTGCTGGCAGGAGCAGGCCATCCTGTAAGCAAACTGGACAATTGCTGCGGGTGCCAGCACGGAAGGAGTAGCATTTCAAGAGCTAACTATACATCAGCACTTTTAAATGTTAAGCACGTTAGATACAAATGTTGGAAAATGGATAGAAATATTTAATTTTGCCAATGGCAGCAGCCCATATTCTATACTGTAAGTTCTCTTCATTGCAGTAATTACAACTTGTGGGGATTGAGGGCACGGACTCTGGCAGGCATGCAACCAAAGACCCTTTATTACGGTGTAACTCCTCCTTTTATACAAAACTCAAGTGGTTCACGTGCTATCAGCAGCTCACTGATAGGTTACAGCCTTGTGTTCACGTGCTTCTATGCTCTAGCGGATTGGCTGGTTCTTCTGATCATGCGACATGCCTTCCTGGCCTTCATCCTGTTTACTCCTCTTCGGCAGCTCATTACTTCTTCCTTTGTCCTCTGTCCATGTGCCTTCTCATGCCTCAAGGGCACAAGGCTCGGTCGTTGTCGTCAAGCTGCCTATCCCCACAACAACTTGCATAGTTATAAGTTATTAGTTGCAGAATATGAGTTATCTTTTTCTTAGATTATACAGATCAAACTCTAACTATTCAAACCCTACAAAAATGTGATCACTGAGTACTAGGCAGAAAATACATGCCTCAACACTGTTAATTCTCATCTCCCTCAACAGCTCTCCTCCATGGACGAGTACAATAAAGTATCTGTTCCCTTGTGATATGTTAGCGTTAGACATTTTTATGTTTTCTTATACTTTAAAGTGCAGAGAAAACTACATATACTTAGAATTTAATCGGCTTTTAACATCACAGTGTCACAATCAGGTTTTAGTATAATGGATCATATACAAAAAGAAGAATCTTAGAGTTGAAACGGCAGTCATAAATGCTGCTAGACTCTACTGAAACAAAGTAGTAGGTTTCCTCTCTAGGATAGATTTAAGACAACTTTAAAATCTCGTTTTAAGCTCAGATTTTTTTTTTTCAGTTTAATCAAGTTGCTATTAATAGACTCACCTCTATGCTATTAATTTTCTCTATTAAATCCCCACTTTCATTATTTTTTTAATAAAAAGTTGATTTTCATTAGAAAGTCCATTACTCAGAGTAGTACAAGAAAAGCTCACAAAACATTTTAAAATTAACCATTTAAAATTGCATCTGTATACCTCTGATTTATCTGCAAGTATTTTTACTGTGTGTGTCCAAGGTATAACCTTGCACCTAATAACTTTGTGCACAGCATTTAGTTCTTGTTCTCTTAGGAAAACCATGATGGAAACTTAGCTCTACTTTTGCCACCTTTGTTTTACTGTTATGTTTAGAAACTTCCTCTTTTGCAGCACATGCCATCACTTACCTGCTCTGTAATTATTGCCTCACTTAACAGCCTTTACCAGTGAGGTTGTTAGATACACCTTCTCTCCGCCTTGTTTTTGGTTGTATAGGTTACAATTGTGGCTCTCCTTGACTGTCTATTAGAAGAAATTGGTAGTTCGTGGAAATTCAAATTACAGTTGACCTAGTTTCAGTTCAAGCCTTACTAAAGCAGTTGTCCTGAGATGTTATGGTAAAGGAATATAAAATACTAATCTCAAAAAAAAAGGGGAAAAAAAAGGTAGATCTCCGTATGCATGATTTATCCTGTTATTTATTTTTCTTTCTGTTTTTGATGTGTACTACTGTTGCAGAAAGTTTTATCACCATCTCCTACAGGTTCTCAACCTGTCTGCTTTAGCAGCAAACTATTTTAATAGTTTAACTAAGATTGTTTACTTCTCTGTTCATTAAGTTCTGTTAGCAATAATAAAATTATTTACTTCCTGAATTAGACTTTTATCTCAATTACCATCAATGTCAAATCAGTTTCTTTACCAAAATTCAGAGGAATTTCTCTTTTATACAACTGCACTTGATACTGTAATCTAAGGCATAAGCTTAAAGGCCACTCAAGAAATGAAAACATTTAACTGGATTGGATGAAGCTAGTCATATATATTTGTATCCAATTCTAAATATGGAAGTAGAGATACCAATAGCGAAAGTCACTGAGGGAGAAGGCTCTATCTGAGTAAAAATATAGCCATTTGATTGGGGATAAATTATTGTAGGAACAAAGGAACAAGAGAAGAATACAAGCGTATGTGAAACAGGAGTTTACTAAACTCTCAATTGCCAGATGTCATTTTAATACACAAACTAAAATAAAAGAGGAAGAAGCATCAATGAGAGAAAGTCATGCCATTATTAGAAGTATGAAGAGGATACATATAATCAAGAAGTATGAAGAGGATACATATAATCATTTGTTGGCTCTGTTGAAGACAACAGTTTGCTACTCCTTTATAACCTGATGACGTTTGTGCATGTGCCATGTCTTTATCTTGAAAAGCTATGGGGCAATACACCGTCTTCCTAGTCTTTCCCTGTATTGCATCTAACAGAACAATGGTGCTGCGGTGGTAATTGATAATACTTCCCACAACTCATCAACAAGGAAATAATAACCTAATCTAAATATAAAACCTTTCCAAAATGCACAAATGGTCAAAGTAGTCTTGTTACAGGAAAACAATAAACCAGAGAACTGGAGAATTATGTCACTGTAATTTTTTATGTTTCTAACATGGTAAATTTTACTTAGCAAGATTATGAAAGTTTCTTTATTTCCATAGAGAAGGTGCAATGTTGAATACCAAAAAAATTACCCAGCTACATCACTTAATTGGGGATTACTTGATTTGGAGTTTGCAATAGACTTTTTCTGAAAATTTGAAAAGAAATAGAGAAGCAGACAGGGAGATATTTTTTTGTAGAGGTCAAGAGTTCAAAGTAAAAACTCCTCTTCAAAAAGTAAGAAAAAGTAGAATCATTATTTATAGAATCATTAAGGTCGGAAAAGACCTCTAAGATCATCGAGTCCAACCGTCAACCCAACACTCCCATGCCCACTAAACCATGTCCCTAAATGCCTCATCTACACGTCTTTTCAATCCCTCCAGGGATGGTGCCTCAACCACTTCCCTGGGCAGCCTGGTCCAATGTTTAACCACTCTTTCAGTAAAGAAATTTTTCCTCACGTCCAATCTAAACCTCCCCTGGTGCAACTTGAGGCCATTTCCTCTCGTCCTATCACTAGTTACTTGGGAGAAGAGACCGACACCCACCTCGCTACAACCTCCTTTCAGGTAGTTGTGGAATGCGATAAGGTCTCCCCTGGGCCTCCTTTTCTCCAGGCTAAACAACCCCAGTTCCCTCAGCTGATCCTCATAAGACTTGTTCTCCAGACCCTTCACCAGCCTCGTTGCCCTTCTCTGGACACGCTCCAGCACCTCGATGTCCTTCTTGTAGTGAGGGGCCCAAAACTGAACACAGTATTCAAGGTGTGGCCTCACCAGGGCCTAGTAGAGGGGCACAATCACTTCCCTACTCCTGTTGGCCACACTAGTTCTGATACAGGCCAGGATGCCATTGGCCTTCTTGGCTGCCTGGGCACACTGCTGGCTCATGTTCAGCCGGCTGTCGACCAACACCCCCAGGTCCTTTTCCGCCAGGCAGCTTTCCAGCCACTCTTCCCCAAGCCGGTAGCGCTGCATGGGGTTGCTGTGGCCCAAGTGCAGGACCCAGCACTTGGCCTTGTTGAATCTCATACAGTTGGCCTCAGCCCATCGATCCAGCCTGTCCAGGTCCCTCTGCAGAGCCTTCCTACCCTCGAGCAGATCAACACTCCCGCCCAACTTGGTGTCGTCTGCAAACTTACTGAGGGTACACTTGATCCCCTCGTCCAGATCATTGATAAAGATATTGAACAAGACCAGACCCAAAACTGAGCCCTGGGGAACACCGCTCGTGACCGGCCGCCAACTGGATTTAACTCCATTCACCACAAAAAGTAGATAGCGTTTGCCTGAATTCTCTAACAAGAAGAGAATTTTAATTTTTTAAAAGAGACAAAGAGAAGAAATTTGGAGTGATAAGATATTAAAGCAGACTGAAATCAAGAACAAGTATGTACCCAGCAGCAAGTGACTTTCTTGCAATGTGTTTTATTTATGTCTTTGATGTTAAACAAAAATCTGGATTTCTGTTTGTGCAGAGAAAGGAAACACAGGTAAAAATGATACTGTGTTTGTTGGGGAAGATTAGAGGATGAAGAAATACAACAGAGAATTGATGGATAAAAATGAATTTTACTGTGGACAAAAACAATAGACATAAAACAGGTATGATCAGGGTTTAGCAATTTCATTGAACATTAAGTTATTAGAAAAGGATGAGAAGGAAAATAATGGAAATAAGTCATCACTGAAGAAAGTGAGGTTAGCAAGCAGGAAAATAACATCAAAGGCATAAAAACCTTAAGGAAATATATTTGTTCAAGAAGTTGAAATCCATTAGTAAGGTATTAAAGGAATGAAAATTGTTGGATTTAAGTGAGTGATATTTGCAAAAAAAATTTGCAGGGCAGTGAAAGTGCTAGCAGTGCTATTTCCAGTATGAAGAGTAGGAAAACATTACTAATGATATTTTAGTCACTCTGGAAATAACATGAATGAGATGGAAACAATTGAAGAGAGCAAGGAGTAAGTTGATTTTTACTCTCTCTCCTTGTTTTGTGACAGTGAAGGGGAAATTGTCATTTTGCCTGAGCATCACATCACCCACAGAAACATTCTATTAGTCTCTATCTTCATTGTCATCATTTCATAAGGGATACGATCCTTTTATTTATTTATTTATTTATTTATTTATTTATTTATTTATCCTTTGTGAGCATATTGTCACAGCTGTAGTCTTCCTCTGTATCTATGCAGATATAAACTGTGATAGTGATTTGGCCACTGCTGCAGAACAGATATGCTTGAACTTCCTCCTACAGAAACTCCCCAAAGGGACCAAAAGGGTTTAGATTCAAAAATAAATTTTATTCAAAAATAAAAACGTAAAAAAGAGAGTATTAACTTTCAAAATCAAAAGAACTCAAAGCAATGAACAAACAGAACAGAAATAGACTAGTACGTTAATCTTCTGCTGCCCATTGTGTCCCTGTAGACTGGAACTTACTTCTGTGTTTCGGTTCAATTAACTTGTTACTTTCTGAACAACAGCAAAATTTGTTCATTTCCCCTTCTGTCTCAAAGAAGCTCTTTCCACTGTGTCTGTGGCCTTGCTGCCAGACTCATCCTCTCTGCTGCCTCTGGATGAGCTCCAGCCTCTGTGCTGGGTCTCACTTGCCAGCTCTGCAACCTTTCCTGCCCTGATGATACCCAACAGCTCCCTGGGGACATGAGTGGCCTCCTCCTCTTCCAGAGGGCTCTGCTGAAGCCAGCCTTTCCTTGAGGAGAAGATAAATGTATACTTGGGAACACAGACATATAGATTTGAACAAAGATGGTCAAGTGAGCAAGTACAGTTGTCTACTATGCACTAAACACTGTATATTTCCTGATGGATATTTGATTTATTTTTATTGATTTATTTCTATTTAATTCTTTGATTGCCTTAAAATTACATTAGCATACCTTTTACTTATTGGACAAGGCATGATTTGAATCACTGGGAGGTTATGTGTTATTAATAAAATGTAGTTAGTTAGATGATACAAATTCATTTTAATTTCTGGCTAAAGTAAGCCTGATTTTATGGTGGTGCTATTTCTGCATACACTAGCATTGAAATTCTCTTCCTTACTGGAAATAATTTCTAGGGGATGTATCAGACAATTAAAATTGAGATGTCTGGGCAGTTTTTCTAATGAAGCGTTAATTTCTTTGGCTTGCTCTTACATTTGTATCATTTTCTCATGCTACTTTGCAAGTCCTTTATCAAATACTGTAGTGGTAATCCCCTTCCAACATGCCCTTCATCATTTTGAGTGCTTTGCTTGGTTTGTACTCTTGCAGCTTCCGTTCCTGAAGATTAAGCCAGTTATATAGAAGCAGTCAATAGCAGTACCTGATGGTGATGGGAGCACTCAGAGAAAAGCACATTTTGTAAAGCTCAAAATCTTAGTTAAGAATTTGATTTTGCTGTTGAAAAAAAAACCCAAACAAACCCAAAACCACAACAACCCAAACCCACAAAGCAAAACAAAGTAAAGAAACAGTAACCAACTCAACATACCAATACTACTCTAGGTGGATAAAGAACTAACACTGTCTAGACCAAGAACAGTAACCTTGCTATAAATTCATAAACTACATACTTCTAGGTTTCTCTTTTGCAATTTTTGTTTGACATATTCCTAAAAATGATTCCCTACAGAAATTCACTGAATTGTTAATATTTGGCATAATTTACCCCCAGTTCTACAGAATGGTTTAGTTGAATGGTGAAAGGGAAAATTTCAGTTGCTGCATGGAACAATCTCCATCTAAAATGACTGACAGAGTATAGTTATAGAAGATAAGTAATAGAGGAAGAAAAAACTGAATTGAGTTGTCATTGTTTTTAAAACTGTTGCAGAGAACATTTATTAAAAAAAACAAAAACTTTTCAAAGGATTACATTTCATTGTATATTAAGTTACAGTCCAATGATAACAAGAGGGCCTTGAGAGCATGCTTTAATTTTTGTAGAATGAATCATTCCCTAAAACAAGTAGAAATAATAAATCTGTCTAAGCAATATGTTTTGTACCTTGTAGATCAGAAAATGCTATTTAGTTGGATGACTTCAGTATTAAATAAGCTATAAATAACCAAGCAAAAGAAAAGGAGTTAGGGAGGAAAGGAAAATAATAAATAGGAGACTCATCATTTTTCCTTCTAACCCTGAGTGAGGGTTGGTGTCTATCTAGGAGTGATGATGCTCTAGTTCCCTTGTGGGAAAAGAGAGTAAATTGTCAGTAGCAGACAATGTGAGTGCAATCGTACATGAGGTGGGTGAAGAAGAGAATCTTTTTGTGATTGCTTTCCAAACCATCAAGCAGGTTTGGAATAGGGCAGGCAAGGTGCACATCTTGCACTTCACATCTTCTGTCTGTGGTTATGTCACTTTCATATAACATTCATAATATTGTATGTTCAATGTTTTTGTTAATTTTGAGAAACTGTCTGTTGAATTTGCCTGAGCTTTTATTATTTTATTTTATTTATTTTCTTTCACTGGGGAAGGATTTTCTGGAGTATGGTGGTTCTCTGCTCTTATTCCTAACAGCAATGGAAAAATTCCAATGATGTTGCACAAACATCTCTTACTCACCTGCATGGATAAACAGCCAAAGGCTCCAGTCTGGCCTACAGCCTTACAGAATTTCTGCAAAAGTTTGTAAACTCAGAAAATGTATGTTGCTGTTTCCAAATTCAAATATGAAATGCAGATCACATCCTAATGTTAATTAATAGTGTTTAAAGAGTTGGACTGTTTATTTGGAGAAAATCAAGTGAATGAAATGGAAATAATCTGGACTAGATCACTTTCATTTGTTCACTTTTTGTTTCTTTCTAGAACAACTCTTCCTGGATGTTTGGAGGAGTTAATGAAACTTAAATTGGAGGTACTAGACTTGATTCAGCAAAAAAAGAATGTGTCTGCTTTCTGTGAATTGGATTCAGACAAAGACAGTTGCAGTAAATATATTTTCACCTAACTGATTCAACATTGTACCTTGGCTTTTAACCTGCTCACGGTTTTGTTCTCCGCAATTAGACAAAGTTTAAAATTCAGGGAACAATTAACATATTACCATAAAAATAGGACTACAGCTTACACTTCTGCACAATTTTGGGCTATTGCATGATACTTAGAAGGAAGACTTTTATCATAACAATAATAACACTAATAAGTAGGGCTTGAAATACGGGGAGAAAAATGAAGATCAAACTTGTTTTACAAATTACAGTGTAAGCCTATGATCAGATTTTATAAAATACTGCTACTGTGTTTTACTTAGCTCAATTCTTAAGAGAAATCATAGACAGTGATTTGGAAAAGCTCCCCCTCAACAGTATAAACATAATAAATTCTCTCCTAAACAGAAGCAATAAGAACTGTTAAATATGTTGTCAATGCATAATTTGAATTTTAATAATGCAAGTATGCTGAGAAATTACAGCTTTCTGCCTTTTTAAAGTATGTATATGACACTTGAATGTTGTATAGTATTATTGCTGGAACATAGAGATTTACAGTTTTTTCTAATATTGTTAAAATAAGCATCATTTTGAAAAGAAAAAAGTATTTAACTTTAACATATTATTTTCTTCTGGCAAATTTTGCTTATCAGGTTGTTCATGGAACACACTCTTCTCTCTCTCTCTCTAGACACAATGTCTAACAGTTCTCTGTTGTAATATTGTCCTCTGTAACACAAAATTAAAATGTGTCCAGAAAATAGAAAGCATTCTTTATGACTAAACATTGCCTTTCATATCCCCAGACTTTCTCCCTTTATTCAAATTCATGCATTTGAGATGGCTTCTACAGAGCCTATTATAGCAGCATAAGATAGGGTAAATGATACAAGCACGTAGCAAAGGTACTCTACCTAGCTACACATGCAATACTTTTGCCTGTTTTACTAACACTTAACTTAAAAATTATAACAAAGTAGAGGATCATTATTGTAGACTTAATGTAAATTGAAAGCACCTCTTCATCTAGAAAAGATGAAAGCAGATAAAAAGGTGGATGTCTGGAGAGAGTGAAAGAACAGTTACCGCTCACGAGCTCTAACACATCTTTTTTGCTCTCCCAGGAGAAACATATAAGTGTGTTTAAGCTGCTTTAGGTGAGAGGGTAATTTTCTACGAAAGTATCTTCTGACTCAGTTCACTTATAAAAAGGTAGTTTTGTCTCCCCTCTAGCAAAGTTTGAAATGGGGAGGGGGACAGAGAGGGAAGAGGTGGAGATTGTAACGGTGGGTAAAACGTAGCGGACGTCTCCGTGCTCTAAGGCTGAGGTAGTTACCAGTTGCTCAGTAGAGACCTATAAATACAATACTGTCTCCATCAACCTGTTCCAGATAGCTCAGGAAGTCTGTGGCATAGCCACATCCAAGCTTTCATGTATAAGACCTTTAACACTAGATTAGCTTTCTTTGTGGCATGATGATTTCCCTCATCCTTATTGCTTTCTGAAAAGGTAATAATACAGTTTGAAAGAATGCAAAGCATTCGTTATCCAGCAGTTATGCAAGAGTAGGATGAATGCTTTCAAGCAGGATGGGAAGCTATGGAAGATAAGATGTACCACTGTGTGTGGTTTCAGATCCTGTGTGAATTAAAAAACCAACCAAGCAACCAAAACCCCACATACAAACTTCACAAATTATGATTCTTAATTAAAAAAGTAAAGCCTACATTTGGAATACTTAACAGCACTTCTGAGTAAAAGAGCTTCTTAATCCAAAGAAAAGATCAGCTAGAGACTGTGATATGAGACCTTGGATGGCACATAAAAACTGATGTAATCTTACCTGCTTCTAAAAACCTTGCAGCTATGCGTGTATAGCACCACTATTAGTTTGGTTTTATTCAAGGAGTGACACATCTGCACTTCACTATATCCCCAGGCTTAAACATATTATGCTTTAACTACCATTACACAGGCTCTTTCATCCCATGGCAGACATTTTGCTTTCATTTTATTTGGTTTTACTGAGTGCTTTTTTTATGACAGGCTTCTGGTTTTTTGTTTGTTTATTTTTTTGGGGGGGGATGTGAGGGTGGGGATATTCTCACCTGTATTCAGACTGTTTTATACTTTGCAAATGTGAAGTTACATTCCTTTTAAGGAAACTACAAATACAGGCTATCCCCTGTGACAAAAGAATATTTAATCTAGGGTAATAAAAGAATATTTGTGGTGGTGAACTGCTTTAGGATTAAATATTTCTATTTCTTGTTATAAATCTGTGTGAATGCTTTAAAAATATTTGAGTTCATTATAATACTATAAACACAGGCATCCACATTTTTACACAGAAATGGCCAAGTATGTGTGCATGTATGTGTGTGAAAAAATATTCTTATTCACCCATCCATAAAAAACACTTAAGATGAATACTTATACTATCCTTTGGTTTGCTACACACATATATATTTACATATATATAAAAAACAGAAGACTGAATATTTATTTGTTTGTTTTAACTAATAATCATATGTTAGCCCAAAATCATATGTAATATGCTGCATTGGAGCTATGATCAACAAAACTTTGTTGTAAATGTCTTTAAAGGTTGGGGAAGGTTTAAGCCCAAGGATATTTATCAGTGCAGACTGAAGATGAATATTTTCATTCTAATGACAATTTCTTTAGCATCTTGTAATGTAATCTTTTCAGACATCACTTTAACAGGTACTGCCTCTGGAAAAAAAAAAAAGTCTTTGAAGAATTGTGGTAGCACAGAAATATTTATTTCCTGATACTTTTAATTTATCAACATGTTGAGTTGGAAATGGTCTACAAGGACTCTAGCTGGTCCTTACAAATTGTATGTACTTGATACTTTTACAATAACATAAATACAGTTAGAGCAGGTTTTTCATGATGTTTATTCTTGTTGAAAAGCAAAATTATAGAAAGATATTTCAAATAATAATATGTTGATAATCTTTGCCACAGCATCTAGGAATTCAAACATCATGATCCTAAAGTCACTGACACAAATAATATTTATCAGAAATCAGTGTTCCTATAGCCAAGCATAATTATCTGAAAGTTCTAGGTTCCACTCTATATGAGCTTGGTAACAAACCTGAGCAATACATCTGATCTTTCAAGACCATTTTTGCTATATATAAGACTTGAGAGAAATAGAAAAAAAACAATCATGCTCCTCTTTTAGCCTCTAATCTATTCCTCTGCCACTTAAGGCTTACTCCCAAAAATATGCCAATACTGCAATGAGTAAGGAAGGTAGGAATACACTTTTGCGTAGTAAAACGTATGAAATAAGCAGTAAAGTTAAAACAAACAGAACCATTGTTTCATAAAACACAAAGTCAAGTTGCAGGATTCGTTGTCTTAGGGCGCTGTAAAGGTCACAATGTATAAAGGCTAAAAAAGGGAATAGGCAAATCCACAAAGAAGAATGAAATCCTGACAGTAACTATCAAACATGATGGCCTGGATGAAACCTCCAGCTTTAGAAAGCCTTACAAACCACTCATAACAAGTACTGGAGGGAAGGCGAGAATCTATTGTTTTTTCTACATTTTTACATAATAGCAGATGCTTTGGAAAATATTAGACAGATTAATGGGCAACTGACCTTTGGTATTACTCAATATTGCAATTTTTTATTTTCTGTGAACAAACCTAACTCCTCATCAGTTTGAAAATTTCTTAGTAATTTCCATTTGCAGTAAGAGAACTTTTTCTATGCATTTTGCTACCTCTTTTCTTCCAGTGTTACAAATTACCCTCATTCTCTTCTCTCTTGTTTTCTTCCTTTCCCCATCATCCCCAGATCATGCATGTCTGCTAGCATCTGCTGTCCCTCATTCCCCAGCCTCCTCTTCTCTTTCATTTCTTCAGATGTCCTTATCCTCCATCTTCCTTTCACATCCTTACCACCCCTTCTACTTGGCCGCTTGTTCCTCCTTTAATACAGGAGGCTCTTCTTTTTTTCTCCAAAAAATCACAAAGTTCTGGTTCTGAGGTTATATGCAAAGAATATATCAGATCAGAAGCAAAGTTTTTTATGCTATACGTACATAATTTGAATAGCTTCTGTTTTGACATGAACAGGGAAGGCATTGTATTGGTCATTCAAATATATTGAAAAGGAGTAGTATAACTTTATGTACTTGTTTACTGTCTGTGTGTATAGAATACTGTTTGAAATAATTGTTCTTGATTTATTCATCACATGTACATAAGCACAGTAAACTTTTAAAATGAAGCTGTAACTGGCCAAAAGTCTTACAATTCCTCCTATTATTTTGGGTGAGTAAAACATAGCCATATGTTGGGTGGGTATTTAGTGGTGTACAAAGTTCCTATTATCCTGCTATTTTTCCAAAGCTAGCAATCAAATGGAAGTGGAGATGGTTGTAATCAAATGGTTTCCTCCCTCTGAGCAGGGATCATACAATACATGGCCAGGCAAAAAAAAAGGAGTTTTTAATTTAGTACGTATATATTATAGTTAAAAAAAACCCTATACTAATAAATTTTAATCCAGGAGATAATGCTAACTCCCATAGAATTTTTCCTGATTTGTTGTACAAATGCTTCTAAACTTGAAGGTGAAAGTGCACAAAAAGCTGTAAAATTTCTTCATGGGCTTTTTGCTTGAAAGCAATATGTATGTGGAATAATAAAGAAAGAAATTCAGCCCTAAAGAGTAGTGTAGCAGACTGCAGCAGATTTCGCAGAAGTACTATTACTATGGATAAACCTGGACTCAACTTCAGTTGAAACCAAACTATATAGTAATATGTATTACCTTATATGTATTTCAAATGTATGTATATTACTTTATACTATATTTATTATTTATATAGATAATAGATATAAAAATTAAATTAATATTTACAAAAATGTTCAACTAAATATCTTTTTGGTTCTGCCTGCTTAATTTCTTGTATGGACTTGAGCTTGGAAGTTACAAACGTCAACAGGTTGTACTCAATGATTATTTCAACATGACTGGAAGAAACATGTAGTGAACAAGTCCTTCCTCTAAAGATTTAGTCCTCTTTTGCAGAAGTAACAGAAACATTTAAGGTGACGACAGGTATCTGTGCACTGGAATGCTCAATTTGTTCTTTAATTTTCTTACGCCTACTCAATCTGCTTGTTTTTTCCAGTCTATGTTACCTACTGTTACGAGGATAACTCTGCTTTCCCTGCAGATTAGAATGAAGTGGTGTATTGGAAACATACCATAGGAGAAAGAGAAAATAAGAGAAAAGAAGGAATAATATATAATGTTTCAAAGATGATGTTTTTTAAAAAATGTTTCCTAGCTGTAAAATCATCATACCTATGTACAACCTGTACCACCTACGCTGTAGCATTAAAGCCTTCTATCAGTGATTAAAGTTTTCTGGTTGAAATGACAAATTAAGGTATGAAACAGCATCTTCCTTCAGACTGCTGCTTGGAAAAAATTTTATTGCATTATTATAAGTAGTTTGCTGAGTTTAATAGATTCTACCTATGCTAATTCAAATGCTATATTTCTCTCCATGCTGCTACAATACCTGTAACAGCATACGTTTTAAATGATTGAAAGGAAAATAATTTCAGTGTCAAACTTTCATGACTAAGCCAAGGGGAAAATATGGAGGGGAAATAAAAAAAAAGTAGTTTAAAGTAAAATGCAAAGAGAATAGAGGAAATTATAAATATTTACAAAGGATACAGATTAATAAAAAAATAAAATAAAAAATACTTAACTGGGAACAAACAGTGTTTTCTACTTAAAAATCACAAACAATGAAAATTATTCCATACTGATTTGTCTATGAAACATATTTTACATTGTGCTTTTCTTCCTTTTGCTGTCTTTCATTTCAAAAGGAGTTCTGTGAATAAAGTTATGGTGCATTTCTTAATTGCTTTAAAAGGGGGACACTTTGTCACTTAAACAATCCAGAAAAAATACTCTGGAAAAGCTGTTTTTCAAAGTTACTTGATCAAAATTTTAAACAATCACCTTTTCATCTTTATTTATCAGGAATTTTTTTGTAATCTCATAAAGTTTTGATCCACCATCCTGTTTTAATTAAATGTGTTAACTAGCCACAGTTTCTTTGGGTTTGCCCCTCATTTGGAGGTTATTGGCACCACCACTCAGCTGGAAGAAGAAGGTTTATGAACATTAACTATTTGCTATCATGCAAAGTTGGCCAAGTTGCTTCAAAACACTTTTAGTGTCTGTTCAGACTAACTCCACTCACCTTAAACTTAGGTAATAACAGACCAACAGGCTACAGATAGGATGGTGGAAGACAATCTCTTAAAATGTCACAGCTGTTTTTACCACCTGCCTCATCAAATTTGTTCCTCTTCTACAATACATAGTAATATTCAAGGCAGAAATTCCTAAGCAGATCATAAATTAATATTTCTATTTATATCATTCTCTGCAGCATTCTATAAACTACAACCTTCTCAGCTTATACTCAGCCTACTTTCACACTGGTCCTCCTTACACAACTGTATCCTTATTTCTATATTATGTATTGCTCAAGCATTTAATTCCTTCCTCAAAATACCCAATAAAATGTAATTATCACCCTCTATTTCATTTTTACTATCTACAATTGCTTTTTCCTTAATTTCGGATTTACTTGCTTAATGTATTTTCAGTCCTGGGGAGATGCTACAATTATGATAACAGGTTATTAAAAATAATAATGTCACTGGAAATAGTGACATTTTGAATAAAATAATGTTATTCATACTCCTATGTGTATGATGCTTAAACCTCAGCTTTGAAATCATGTTATATTCATATTGCATGTCATTCAGATCAGGTGGACTTAATGTAACTGTTCACCTATTTGCAGATGTTTGTGAGGTTTAAGAATGGATTTTATGATTATTTAAAGCTTTTTTCAGGCACACAGAAATAAATAGCTAAGTCAGTTATGATATTCTGAATGATGATAAAAAGCTAGTCATACCTATGCCCATCAGCCCAAAGACCTGACCACAGTCAAGCATCATGTAAAGTCTGTACATTTTCTCATCCACATTTGTGAAGTAGACTGACCAAAGTAGGAATAAGCTGGTAAGGAGAGAATATATTTACAATTTTTTGCCAATTTAATAGGTATTAATCTTCTGGAATATGTCTTGATTTCATTCTAAATAATTTAAACATGGTTACAGTTTGAAATAAGACTCTCAGAGAAAACTAGTTATTCACAGTTTGGGAGGCCAGTCACTGATGAGAATGGCTTACAGAGATCTTCAGTTATCTAAAGCAGATTAAGTTAAATGAAATAAAGCAAATTGATTCTTTTGCTATCAGTCTGAATATTGCCCACATTACTGTTAACTTCTGTGCTACGATTCTCTGTCGGGTATTCTGTGTGGCAGTTTTAATGTCACTATTGAAGTCTTCACTTATTTGTGGAAAGCAGATAAACCTGTCAAAAAAAATGACCTGTAGGTAATAACATATGTGACGGGTGATATTGTTTTGTGTCTTGCGAATAGACAAGAGGAGGTCCAGAAGCTACAGTATGTGGCATCTTGCATGTGACATCTTGCCCAAAAACTTAGAACAGAACTGAGAGCTTTTTCATTGTTGATCTTTTTTATTCATTTTAAAAGGTCAAGCAAAAACCAGAGATTGGTGACATTTTTGTAGGGAAGGGAAAGGAAGGAGAAACAGAAAGGGAAGGGGGTAACATCAGGGATTCAGATAACAGTTTCGTCATGGCAACTACTGTACCAAAGAAAAGGTCGATTAACATAAACCTGGAGATTAGGATGGAATGACAGTGGTGTCACTCTCTTCCCTCCCTCCCTCCAAGGATGTATAAATGCAGTCAGTTGCCACGGGTAGATAAGTTTTTCCTCAGGAAAGATGAAGATGGCCAGGAGAGATATAGAACATTTTATTATTTGTCCCCTATCAAAATACAGAGAACCAGAAAGTATTTGTCAGTCTTTGCCCCTGTGATGGTATTTGGGCCACTCAATTTGCTCTCTGCTGGATATGTTAACGGAAGTCCTGCTATGTCCTATTTCTGCGAGCTATAAACTTCGACAATTTTCTGAAAGCTTGTATAGTAAAGGGTAGGTTTTAGATGAACTCATCTTAAAGGTTTATCTTGTCCTGGAAGGTTCCAAAGTTTCATCCAAGCAGGTAATCTTTTTTATCAAGACAGGAATAACCTTCAGGTAAAAATATGTTTTGGTTGTTTTGAAGAGTTTTCTTGAAAGAATTATGTCATCCTTCACACTTACTGCAGGCTTTCAGTTGGGTGTTAGATTTATTTATGGTGATGACACTTTAAACACCTTTTTCTGCTTTTAAGAATTTTAACTGTCAATGCAAAGCTAAATCTATATAATAGCAGATGAAAAATGTATTTTAGCATGTGTACTATGAACACAACTTAATGAAAAGCTCTTTGATGCTGATAAATGCAAATACAGCAGACATGTCCTGATAGTCCATTCATTTGAATAGACAATTTATTACAGCAGCCGCAGGGACACACCTCACTCTTTAGAAGTGTTGTAATCATAGTGAAGGGTACAGCAGTACCTTAATCAGCGTTTGTAAGTGCTTTTTGCAGTGGCATAGCTACCACTAGTAGAGCAGCCAGTAGTCAGCAGAGCAGAACATTTCTGCACATAGCTAAAAACATGGGAATCCTAGATTTTAAATATATTTAAAAGTGACTCTTTCATTTGTAATCATTGTGAAAAATGATGCTAGCATTTTAGGTATGTGTGCATGATTCCATTCCTGATCTCCTTGCCTCTGATGCTGGCTTTGTAATGATCACAGTTCTGATAACTCTGAATCAAGATTGTTGATATGGGCCTAGCTCATGAATAAAGGGGATTTTAGTCTAGCTAGTTTCACGTTTTCAAAGAAATTAAATGCTAAAGCATTAAATATCACTTTCCTCACCCTTTCAGTAAAAAAAACCACCCTAAATTATAATAGTTAAACTGGGAAAAAAAGTGGTGCAGAGAACAAATATGTTAGGATGCAGAAGTTTCAGTTGGATGCTGGCAAGAAGTTTGACACAGGTCAGAGGTACAGAAGCAGCAGTCTGCTGATTACAACGTTTTCATTTCTGACCTTACACAATCTCTTTTTCTAAGCTCTTGTTTCACTGAAGTGCATCTGACCTATCTCTTCCCCTAAGTGCAGAGAATAATTCTCTATAGAAAGTCACTAGCTATACTAGTACATGGAACAGAATGTCAATGATAAAATACAGTGTTCGCAGTGCGTCTGCGGGGGGAAATAAACCCAAACAACCTGATACTTTTACAGTCCTAGAAATCAATAACAACAGTATTGGTTACCAAAACTAAAGTAAAGATTGTGTAAAAAATTGTAGGTTTACTGAAATTATATGTGATTTTATACGCAAAGGCTCACTCTGCACTGCCACTGAAGATGTAAAAAAAGAAGTGAAGGCACAGTTATAAAAATAAGCTCCCATTCTGAAATCATATCCGAGCTGTTCAATTTGTCATAAGCTACCAAAACAGGTTCACTGTTGCCAGCCTATGCTTAGGCTTATGTATAACATCAAAGAGTTGGGAACTGATGCTCAGGGAAAAAGACTCTGGAAGTGGACTTGAATTCTAATTCAGCCTCTCGCCTTGTCGTTGATTGCTTCACGGGATGGACAGGGTAGCTGAAGGCAAAAGTGTGTTTGTTTTCCATTCAGCTCTGAGAACAAGCTCTGGCCACACTTGTCCAAGTTTCCTCAGCCAGGGATGACTTACAAGGGCTCAGAACTAAAATGACTTCAAACTGCGTTAAGTCTTCTCCGGCCAGATTAGGAATCCAAGTGAAAGGATATTCTGTCAGAAATTTTCTGTTGTCATTTCCAGAGAAATAACCTTCTCTTCCTCAGATTCTAAAAGTTTTGAAGAATGAAAATGCAATTTAAAGGTGACTTTAATGTCAGCAGTGCTGACTGCCATGCTATGGCATACTGAAATTCTTTCCAGGTTTCAGATTTCTATAAAGACAGTAGCAATGACTGAAAATGTTTTGTTTTGGTTTTTTTCATAGCTATTTCACTCAGGAGGACTAACAATGCTGTGGACACCTGCTGTGACCAAAAAACCTTCATTGAAATAGGGAATATTCTTGAAGTGTCAAAAGATGGATTCTGTGGTGTGGGTGGGAAAATCTTCACCAATATATTAGCAAAATATTCTTATGCTTCTCATGTCATGCATATCCTTGAGATACTCATAATCAGTCATGTGATGAAGCCATTGTCAGTCATCTCTAGGTGGTTAATTGGTATGGATATACTTCAGAGTGGAATGATAGGGATTTAAGTATGAGTACCTGACATATGTTTATCTATTTTAAGGGAGAGCTGTAGCTTACCAAGAAATTATTTATTGGTACCATATGGCAATCCCCCAAACGACAGCCTAATTAAGCTTAATTTATCTCATAAAACCCCCAATTTTTTGCCATCAAAAGGGACTTAAGAACTGAAAATGTTGCTTAACATAGCTTGTGGGTTTTTTAGAATGGTTCCATTTTTTTCCTTTTATGAGTTCTCAAGATGTTTAGAGCATCATTTAAGCTGCATGGTGCTACCATAAGGAAATAAAGTTGAGGAATTCCTTTTCCCAGGTATTCCCAAGTGTTCATTTTAATGCTGTTGTTTTAATAACCTCTTGCAGCTTGCTTTGAAGGCTTTCTTCCTCAGAAATCTCTCAATCTCCAGAGGTCTATTAAAGATATATAGTAGATATCTAGAAATCTGTTAGAGATCCAGAAGTCAGACAGAATGTATGTGCAATAAACTTTGCGGTTCAGTAAAACAGTCTAGTAATAAGACCTTCAGTGTATCCACATAAAGCAAATTAAGAATAAAGTTCCTTTAAAAGTATGCTATATCTACAATATCACTACAATATAAAAGAAAATATTTTTGATGTTATGACTAAAAACAAGTGCAGAAATTTTGAGGAAGAATTGCTTCTGAAATATTTAGGTATGTCCTCTAAAAATATACTAGAAAATCAGAAGGGATGTAAAAAAGTACATAAAGGGCTATGTTAAGTTATTACTGGATTGCATGTTGTATCTGTGTGCTGGAATTGAGTGTGTGAAAATTGCTTTTCCATTGTGCCTGGTAGTTAATCAAGGTAAGAGGACCTAGGAAATTTGATGCAGAATAATTGCTTATTTTTTGTGTGTAATGCAATTACTTTTTTCTTCTACAAACTACTACTTAATATGACGTACTCTACTGAATTTGTGTTGATCATTATAATATATAGTGTTTTAATTGCCAACTGCAGGATGTATGAGCTCACAAAACTACATGAAATACCAAGTTTCTTTTTCTGACTGCCTTAATGAAGAAAAAAATGTCAATCTGAAAACAGGACCTGAACAACCACCTAAAAATACTAAAAATAATATCTTTTTAGTAATTATCTATAATCTATTTTCAATGTCATATTTTTATATCAGTGTAATTATTAGGAAGGTTAAAATTGTGATTGCCATTATTGATTCCACTAACTAATAAATAATATTCTAAGCAATGAAGGGAAGAGGAAACCTAGAAGCTAGTTCCTAAAGGGAGTATATGTGAAAACAGTTTATGTGAAGATTAGGTGCACTTAATATCATCAAAAATACAGTAGGATAGTGTAATGACTTTAAAAGATTCAAATATATATTTAGGTACACTTTTCTAATGAATATCAAGACCTTATAAAATCAGTGTTTATGGCAAGTGCTTAACATTAAAAATCTGAAATGAAGAAACAAAAGTGCAAATTTCATTTTGAATCTGTTTTCTTCCTTAACTGGAGCAAGCTACAGGGGTATATTTCCCTCTACCTGACATGATACATATACGCCTTATTAGGGAGTTTGTCCGTCATATAACTCAAGGACAGTGTGGTTTAACTGTTGTGGTTTAACCCTGCAGGCAACCAAACACCAGACAGCCATTTGCTCACTCCCCCCCAGTGGGATCGGGGAGAGAATCGGGGAAAAAAAAACCAAAACTGGTGGGTTGAGACAAAGACAATTTAATAGGACAGAAAAGAAAGAGAAAATAATAATAATGATAAAAGAATATATAGAACAAGTGATGCACAATGCAATTGTTCACCACCTGCTGACTGATGCCCAGCCAGTTCCCGAGCAGCGGACCCCCGGCCAGCTTTTCCCTAGTTTATATGCTGAGTATGACATCATATGGTGTGGAATACCCCTTTGGTCAGTTGGGGTCAGCTGTTCCAGCCATGTCCCCTCCCAACTTCTTGTGCACCCCCAGCCTACTCATGGTGGTGTGAGAAACAGGAAAAGGCCTTGACTCTGTGTAAGCACTGCTCATCAATAGCGAAAACATCAGTGTGTTATCAACATTATTCTCATCCTAAATCCAAAACACAGCACTGTACCAGCTACTAGAAGGAAAATTAACTCTATCCCAGCCAAAAACAGGACACATGCCTAGGTCTATTAAGCAATTCTCTCATGCTGCAAAACAGCAAATCTGTATTACGATACATGACATCCATGTATCCAGGAGCAGGTTTTCCTAAATGTTTGCATAATAACTGTTTAATGCAGCTAAGCATATAATTTCATTCAGATAATATGATCATATTACATTTTTCCGTCTTCTTTTTTTTTCTTTCTCGTGGTCATGCAATGACTCTAAGCAGAAGACTATTTCTGACTAATTGATTACAATAATATTTTGGGAGGATTGCTGGGACACTTTGTTTTATTTTGTTTTCTATTCTGTAGATTTCCGCCAGTTATTAATGGATTTATTTTTCTAAATGTAGTTCTAGATCTTGCCATTCTTGAGCCAAAGCTCACCAGGAAAGTAATTTAGATATATAGATTCAGGGAAGGAAGACAATCCAGGTCCTAACTCCTCTTAAACTCTTTCAGATGCAAGAGATACTATAGAAGGTCTACATTTATGAAAAGGAAAAAATAAAAAAGAAACTTCCTTATGAACAATAACAGAGCTTTATGCACTCAACTAGAAGTGTTGTTGCCTTGACTTAGCTGATTAGAAAGGCAGGATATAGTTGTCTGATCTTTAAAATCCAGAAACCAGCCATTTCCATGCTTAATTATATTCAGGATATGAATTTTCTAAGTGTTCTTGAAGTATGACTAATATACACTATAGGAAGTGTCTCAAAGCTCTGTAAAAGATCCTGTGCTTGAACATCTTGCCAAACTTTACATTTTTGCATTTTCAGTGAAAATTCATATGGCAGGGTCATGCTTAAGATGTTTCTTAGATGTGAGTCATCCTGTCCCTCAGTTTGAAGATGGACGAGTGTGTAGCCCAGGTTGCCTAAATTGTGGGGAGTGAGAGAAAACAAGAGCGAGCTTCATTGGCCATCAAATTCATATCCGAAGGTAACAGGCCTTGACATTCAGGACTCATCATTCATAGCCAAATATACTGATCACCTAAGCTGAGGGTGAGACTGAGCAGCAAAAGCACCACCACCACCACTTTAATGAAAAGCATGATGCAGCTGCCCCCGTCTTTTGTTTTAGCTATGCTGCTTTCTAAGCAAAAGATATAGCTTCAGGCTCTTCACAGAATCACTCACCCTTACTCCTGTGTCCTGGTTTCAGCAGGGATAGAGTTAATTTCCTTCCTAGTAGCTGGTACAGTGCTGTGCTTTGGATTTAGGGTGAGAACAATGTTGATAATACATTGATGTTTTCAGTTGTTGCTAGGTAGTGTTTATACTAGTCAAGGACTTTCCAACTTCCCATGCTCTACCAACTGAGAAGGCTGGAGGAACACAAGAAGCTGGGAGGGGGCACAGCCAGGACAGCTGACCCAAACTGGCCAATGGGATATCCCATACCATGTGACATTCCATACCATGTGACATCATGCTCAGTATATAAAAGCTGGGGGAAGAAGAAGGAAGGGGGGAATGTTTGGAGTGGTGCTGTTTGTCTCCCCA
>NW_008824002.1:1469020-1474045 GCF_000699105.1 Pygoscelis adeliae
GCCCTACCTGGAGCCTCTGGCAGAAAGCACCTGGGGAGACTCGAGGTCGACCCCTAGGGTTTTGGAGTCGGGGATACAGAGGATCCGAGGCCCACTATGCTCCAACTAAAAAAGAGATATTGGCAGCCTGTGAAGGGGTGTGAGCTGCTTCGGAAGTGATCGGCACTGAAGCACAGCTCCTCCTGGCAACCCGACTGCCGGTGCTGGGCTGGATGTTCAGAGGGAGGGTCCCCTGCACACATCATGCATGGAGTAAGTGGGTCGCACTGATCACACAACGGGCTCGAATAGGAAAGCCCAGTTGCCCAGGAATCCTGGAAATGATCATGGACTGGCCAGAGGGCAAAGATTTTGGAATATCACCAGAGGAGGATTTGACGCGTGCTGAGGAGGCCCCAATGTATAATGAACTATCAGAAAATGAGAAACAGTATGCCCTGTTCACTGATGGGTCCTGTCGTCTTGTGGGAAAGCATTGGAGGTGGAAGGCTGCTGTATGGAGTCCTATGTGACAAGTTGTAGAAACTGCTGAAGGAGAAGGTGAATCGAGCCAATTTGCAGAAGTAAAGGCCATCCAGCTGGCTTTAGACATTGCTGACCGAGAAAAGTGGCCAGTGCTCTATCTCTATACTGACTCATGGATGGTGGCAAATGCCCTGTGGGGGTGGTTGCAGCAATGGAAGCAGAGCAATTGGCAGCGCAGAGGCAAACCCATTCGTGGGATTGCTTTTGCTCAAGGACATTTAAATGATTAAATCATGTCTTTCCTTCTGGACCAACTGGGTCCTGCATTGAAAAACAAACACCGTGAAAGAAAATTCTTATGATTTATGAGGTATGGTCCATCTGTGTGAGATCCAAAGCAAAGTAGTAGAATCTTTTCTACAGTTGTAATTCTAACACATTGCTTGTATTAAAGTTTGCTTAAAAAAAGCTTAATTCCACAGGATAATTTTCCACCTAATTCTCGTAGTTATAAAATAGATTAAGTTCTTCTGTGTGAAAAGAATTAATTTAAAAAAGAAAAGTTTGAAGTGGCAAAACCATTAAATAGTCATTAATATGAACTCATATAAACAACCTGATGTACTTCAGGAACTTTGAAGGGACTGGTAATTTGAAGAACCAGAAGAGATAGTCAGGCAAGACAACAGAGAAGTAAATTTTAACGGGATATAAAAAAAAGTTAAGGATGTTAAGAAATGTGAACACGTACATATAAGTGAAATCTGAAAGAAAAAAAAATAGGCCCAGAGTGAAATGAAAAAAAATTTAAGGAGTGGCATTTACAAGATATAGATAAGAAATTATGAACTTTATACTACTTTGTTTTTTACAAAGAAAGATTTAGTCTTCTGCACCCAAGGATGGTAGAATGTGATTTACTGTGTGACATTAGAATAAAGCTTTAGATGTCTAACAACCTGCTGTTGAGATATATACATAAAAGTAATCCAAGTACATTACTGATTTTTAAATAATTTTCCCATAATTTTTATAATAGCAAGAATCTTAATTAAGTAAGAACAGAAGGCAGAAATAGAAAGAGAATGGACTTTCTTTTAAACGTACTGGTTTGATTGACAAGGTGTAGCTGTAAATTTGACTGTCTGTTCTTCCACGCTGTTTAAAAATACAAATGTGTATTTATTGTTTTGACTAGCTAAGCAGTTTTTAATGAAATGCCTGAGGTCATAAAAAGTTATGAAGGGGTTTTTTTTTAGGTTTCACAGGTTGCTTTGTTGAGAATTTATATTCCACTACGATGAAATTTTTATACTAGTTCCCACAGAAGCAAGAGCTAGGAACTACCTGATTCTCAATGTGTTGGAAAAAACATGTCACAGTCTGACAAAACTCTCAGAAGGCAGCCTTCCTATATGACCTGAAGGCAGTGTTCTATAATGTTCATAAAATTGCCAATGAAATTAAATGAAGTCAAGATTATTAAAGAAAATATTTTTATAAGGTGGAAATAAAACGTGTTTGAAAGTAGGTAAACTATTTGGACTCAGCTATTCTCTCAATATGTTAATTGTTGGTGTCTACTACATTATTACTGCTAGGTTTATCTCAAGTTTCATATTTTACTGTCTCCAAATATGACCATTTTCTGCATACTTTCATAATATTGCCAAAGTTCTGGTAGCACATTTTATCTCAGATTTCCAAACAAGTCATATAGTTAATGAATGTTCATTGTTTGCCCCTTAGATTTCAAAAAGGACAAACTTTTGCCTCTCCCCCATCAATGCCTGTTTTAGTTAGAAAAATGATACAGAGGCCCTGCTTTGATTTTCTCCTTCTGGCAGATGTAGGCTTCAGCATGGGGATCACTCACTGCCAATATGCCTGCTAAGGCCACCTTCTCTGTCATAGTTGGTTATTTCCTGATTGGGTCTGTCTGATCACCATGTAAAAGATTTTCTCCAGAGTGGTGACCTTCACTCTCACATTTTACTTCTTCTGTCTGACAGATGCAGTTTGGCTGCTTATTGATTTAGTCAAGAAATTGATTCTAATCTGAGGTGGAAAATGCTCAGAAGACTTTACTGCCTGCTGACCTTAGATCAACTCATAATGTATGTTTCCAACGCTGGCCACTCCGATGGCATGATTAGAGATTCATGTACACATTTATCAATCAAACTATATTGATATTGTGCATAACGGAGAGTGGGCAGTAAAGAGGAGTGTTTTGAAAGGACACTAAAGATTAGGCAGGTGAAGCTGGATAAGGGTGAGAAAGAAACAGGAAAATTAAGTATACCGTAAGCTTAAATAACCTACCTACAGGTTTCTCATATCGATGAAGTCTTGAATGTATAGTGGGAAAAGGAGAAGCATTCTACAAGAAAAATCTGGTATTTTAAGGATAGTATGTCCTCTTCTTTAACTTAGCAAACAGGAGACTTGTCTGCTCAGTCATTACCTTTAGGAGATCCATATGGAAGGATTTATACAAAAATAAGCATTAGAAAACTGTAGGAGATAATGCTGATTAAAGCAACATTTTCTGCACCTGAAGAAGTAAAACATGAACAGGACAAATTTGCTGTAAATGGCAGATCCTGTGGTTCACACTCTTGTAGCCACTGTTGTTATGAAGTCCCCCAAAAGATGTATCAGACCGTTGGAATGAGTCTAGCTAAAATGAATGGGAGCCACCTTACTTTTCACCTCACCTATCTCTTTCTTTAGGTGACTTCCAGTCATAAAAATGAAGAGGTGATCAAAACCCCAGCCAGCAATCTTGATCTAGGCCATTATACGTACGTATAAAAAATGTATATTAATAGTAGAAATTAACAATCACATCACAGTGCTTTTCCTTTGTCCAAGTCTTTACAATGTATTACTGAAGCATATTCTGTTAGATGTGTCCTTAGTGATGTTCCTTGAGACAGAATCTGTTTGAATGTAGTAATGTCAACCCTGACAAAGAAATGCCCTGCTGACACTTTTAAATGTGTATGTATGGATAACCCAAAGTAATAGTTTTTCCTAAGGTACTGTGATAGCTTTTGTAATTCAGGCTGAAGTTTAAAAAGCTTGTGTCCTTGCAAAGTCTTGATGTAGTTCTATTCTTATGACTAGGCTGATGTTTTCAAACTATTTCCTCACTTTTTTCTCCACATTTGACATGTCTGAAGATGTAGTAACTACCATCAGCCTGTGTGCAGTGAACTGAGATATTGACACTTCTCAAAGACACATGCCATTTTACTTTGTTATTTTGTTAGCCTACTTAGCCGTAATATTGCAAGTGCTATAATGACCAAGATTTTAATCAGGTATATGTATAAAAATACTTAATAACAATATTAAATAAATACTTATTTCTCTTTTTCCAACCCTTAAATGGCATGAGAAAGCTTGAAATCAAATTCTAAATTCTTCCCTAAAGAAAGCATTTATTTTTCTTTCCTTTTTGTACAGAAGATTGAATTTAGTACATTATGTAATGCAGTATGAATAACCCATCTGACAAGTTCTGCTACAGTGCAGTTGAGTGGTTTCAGCAATAGTTCATAGATTAAATGCTGCAGAAAAGGACAAAGGATGCTGGCTGTCCTAAAGAGGTAATAATCTAAGGATGGATAGAAAGAGAATCATTGACTAAAACAGACATATGGAGGGGAATAAGAAACCAATGGGATTACACTTATAAGCATGAAAAACAGCGAGCGCAGAACAGCGTGCAACCTCCATGCTGTCATAACTAAGAATTTCAGACCCTTTTTCCACAGTTTTCTCTCCACCTGTCATAAGAAACTGTTTAGATAGTTAAATGAAAACCCAACACAAAGCGGACATGAGCTGAAACAACATGAATGTCTTAAGACTTTAATAGGTTGTGTACTGAAATTATTTTATAACATGCCTCTAGATCAGGTCCTTCTACTTGTAGATGTGCACTTTAAATCAACATAATAGACAAGACTGTGTTCCTAGAGAGGAAAACAACTAATTCATGCAATGGCTGAGCAAGAACTGATTAAAACAATGAATGTGCAAGTTCTTCTCTCCCGTAGCATCAAGCAGCCAAGCACACAGGAGCTTTGGCATGGCATATCTGAAATTAACTTCAGTTTCTCTCTGGCAGTGTTAACTGAAAATGCATATTATAATGTTTCAGCTGTAGAAATGCAATGACATTGAAATCAACAATGGCACTCAATGTGCCTGTAACTGCTCACTTAAAAAAAAAAGTCTTAATTTATTAACTCTCAGGTACTAAGTGTATCTGTTGTCGGTGTCAAATCTTCCAAAAGATGAAGTTTGCTTTTACTTTCCTTTATGTCCTGGTTTCGGCAGGGATAGAGTTAATTTCCTTCCTAGTAGCTGGTACAGTGCTGTGTTTTGCATTTAGGGTGAGAACAATGTTGATAACACACCGATGTTTTAGTTGTTGCTAGGTAGTGCTTACACTAGTCAAGGACTTTTCAGCTTCTCATGCCCTGCCAGCAAGAAGCTGGGAGGGGGCACAGCCAGGACAGCTGACCCAAACTGGCCAAAGGGACA
>NW_008824002.1:1474274-1497913 GCF_000699105.1 Pygoscelis adeliae
CCGTGATGGGGTGAGCGAGCGGCTGTGCGGTGCTTAGTTGCCAGCTGAGGTTAAACCACGACACTTTAGCTTGATTCTGTAGTGATCTATGGGATCACTCCAGCAGGTTATAACTATACAAAATGAAAATTATTTGCCCAGTATAAAAGTAGAACAGAGGCGGTACTTTAGTGCGGTGCTTTAGTAAGGTGATGCAATGTCCAGGAATATTCATTTTCTGATCAGTCTAAAGGAAGTCTGACAAATCTATCAAACACTTTCAATTTGATACTTGCTGCTGAGCTTTTTCTGCAGATCTCAGGAAATGGACATATACATACTTTACAGTTGGGTGGTGGTTGTTGTTGTTGTGGTGGTTGTTTAGGGTTTTTTTTTGCGCAAAACTCCATAACCTCCTATATTCTACTGAAACATCCCTCCCAAATCTGTTTATAAATTTTTTAAGCTGTTTTACTTTAAAGCAATCTATGTCAAGTATTTGTAACACCTAGAATGAAGAAGCTGAATGCCTCCCTCTCTCAGTAAAATCCCAGGAAGGAGATAAAGGAAAAACAGCTACAAGTCAACCCAGGGGAGGAGAAATTATGGCATGGATTTCTCCCCTCTGCTAATTTTGGTGCATTTCTATAGTTATTTCCCTTTCTGTCTTGTGCAGATTATGAAAGCTTTAGATTTTGGTTTTGCCCAGCACTTGAGAACTTTAGCGGATATAAGCCAAAATGCCTCAAGTCAGGGACATAATTAGGGAGTGGTCTCTCAGCCAAAGAAAATCTTAAAAGGCTGCCCTCTTATTGATTTTTCTTAAGTATCTATTTGGAAAATACTGTAATCCTAACAACCTATTCATTACTGTGGGTACATTAAAATCCTCAACCTACTCATAATTTCTGTTCAAAAACACTAAATTAATGTTTTAATTAGTTCAGTAGCACAGACTTCCCAAACTTATTGTTCTTGAGGTTGCACAAATACTGCATCAGCCCTCCCTAGAAGTTTGTCAAAGAGCTAAGTCAGATGGTGGGAGCTCAAGTTGTGTTGGTTGGAAATGGCAAGTAGAGGCTTTGGTGATGGTAGCAGCACAAGGCTCCTAGCAACTCTATTAGGGCTGATCCTAAACAAAAAGATAATTTTCTTTTGGTACTTCTGATACCTAAAGTAATAGTAATAATAAGAGGAATAAAAATAATAATTTATTTGTAAATAGCTGCAGCTTTCTGATTTGCTGAAAATTATGAAGTTTCTTTGAAGGCTTCTAGGATTGGTGTTCTCCCATATAACTTGAAAAACTAATCTCGGTCCAGTGTGTATCACCCCTGCTTCAGTTTTAAACCTCTTCTAAGGAAAAAGAATCAGGTCGTTCTCTGCCATTGTAAACACTATTGCTATCATTATCGGTGCCTTTGTGATAGAAACCAGTCACATTCCTGATGACATTGGTAGCTAATGCAGAATTTGACTATTGCAAAATTTACTTCTATGGTATATTTAGATCTTGGTTAGTAAGAAATTAGTCCTGGAGCTTTCAAGAGGAGTCTTCAATATAAGAAAGAATTAACAAGCATGAGAGGCAAGAATGTGACATATAGAAAAATAAGCGTCTGCTTTTTTTTTTGCTAATCACATATTTGCCTCATTAGGAAAACTGGATCCAGGAGAATGATCCAGTAGTGTCTCATTTTAGTAAATTATTAGACACTCTTAAGCCGCAGATTAGTAAGAGTATTGAAGGACTTTACAGATTCAGAATAACTTAGGGCATTTTTAAATAAGCAAACCCAAAAAGCAATTTGTTTGGTCAGGAAGAGGTTAAGAACAGAGAATATCTGGAAACTAAATTGTAGTATTCACTTTAAAGACAGCTGAGGGGATCTCGTGTACTTTGATGGACTTTAATTATGAACGTGGCTATACGGAACACATAGGTGCAGCACCATGAAAAGTCTCTACCCTAACTGCTCTTATTTCTCACTTTTGTGAATGAATAGCACTTACATTGCCGTTACTGTTTCTAGGTTCCTTTTTAAACGATATGTAATTATTGAAAATTATAATACAAATATGAGAACAGGTTTTCTGCATTATAATAGAAACCCATAAAGGATTATGCTACTTCATTTGTTTCACATTTACATAGAAGAAATACTGAAATACTTTTTACCATATTCTTATGTCATTTTACTCGTGTCTTGTGCCTCCCCACAAAGAAATTGTTAGTGTTATTTGGTCACTTACTTTGACTCAACTTTTCTTCACCTGCTACCTGTCACAGCTGCAGCCTTCCATTTCTTTTGCTATGAGAAGAAAAGTAATAATTTAAATTGTATATTAAAGCCTTTAAACTGAATTTTCAATCTTGTCAAGAGAATGTGACTGTCACAGGGGAAAACTACTTAATTAATTAATTAATTAATATAGCTTCAGCCAAATCAGGATTGAAGTAGTTTATTGATTTATTAGCACTATATAATTAACCAGTGGACTACACATTCAAAACCTGTATCAGTAGTGCAACAGATGAACCAGAACACACAGAGTGTTACAAAATGTTGAAAAACACCAACAAATTTCCAAACGCTGTTCTGTAACTAATCCCAAGGTGTTCTAATCACATACACACACACGCGCACAGGCATGTGTGCACACATAAGTGCACAGGTTCCTGCCATTGCACATGCATATTCTCCCCTCTCACAGCCCCTGTGGGTCGCAGTCACCCTCCCTCTTTTTCAAGATGGGGAGGGTGTTCCCATCCAAACCCAACCAAATTGGGTTCCCCTATTTGCTCCCCTCTCTGGAGGAAGATATGGGTGCTCCCACTTTTCATGTGCCCTTGCTGCTCTCTGCAGCCCATGGATCTGCACGTGGGTGAGGAAGCCCCCCCCATGAGGTCCCACATGCACACCACAGGTGTGGGTCCCCACTTGTTTCACCATGGACTGACAGCCCACTATCCGTGTGTGGACTGGTCATGGTGCCCCACGGGCAGGTGGCACTTATCTGGCCAAGGCTGAGGTTACGGTGGCATGGAGTGACTGCTGGCAGGGCCAAACCAGGAGCATATGACCTTGTTGCAGCAAACCTGAAGATATGTCTGATATTCTACACACTAAAAAGTTAAACAGAGATAGATTTTGTTCAGACAAAATCACACACATTGCTGTGTTTTTCAGCAATCATCTCACCTATTGCTGAAAAGATTATTTTAGAATTAACTTACTCTTCTCTTTAAACCACCCACAGTCAAAGGCAAAGCAATAACTTATTTCTCTGGATTTAGAAGAAAAAAAAAGTTTGTATATGTGACTTAGGATCACAGCATAGAGCTGGAGATTCCTAAGCTTCAGCATGATTCAAGATCTATAGATCAAATCTTCTCTGGGAGTTAGATCAATTTTAACTACTGAGTAGGATCACAGCCTGTTTTTTGTCTGACCAAAGACCACATGTTGGGCTTGAGGAAGCACTTGGAACATTGGGTGATGCTGCTATGTTGCTCTTGGATGACAGTGTGGTTTGTTGTTTTCTTTTTTTCTTCTTTTTAACAAATACTACTGAGAAAAGGAAATGTTGCCATAAATGACAAAGTGGCATTGGTGAAATTTATTTCTCCTCCTTTAAAATGCATTACAGGTTCCTCAGAAAGAAATTGACTATGTATTAAAGAACTTAACACTTAATGAAAGGGTTTTTTTTATTTGCAATATAAAAATTCATTTCTGGTTTCAAGAAATTGGTGTACAAACTAACCTAGTTAGCACAATTGACAGTCAGCCAGTCTTGTTGGTTTCAGTGGCATTTGATAGCACTGATATTGGACTCTATTACTGTGGCTGAGTACAGCTGGGTTGTTTCAGACTAGCTCTGCTGAAGCACTGCCAGCTAGTATCAGTGGCAATTTTTCTTTTGGGCATCCAGAAAATCTGTATGGTTCCCGAAGGAACCATGCTGACCCAACTGTTTCTGAAGTTACTATATGTTGCTTCTTTAATAGCTCTATTAGAGGCTTAGACTGGCGTATGGCTGTTAGGAATGTGATCTCTAACTATATATCTTATGCTCTTTAACAATTGTAGGAGGCCTTTATATGAGAAAAATCCCAGAAGAGCCATTTAGAGGACTGAGGCTTTGAATTACAAGCTCTACATCAGATAGATTACATCTTCCTAGATTTCAGCACAAAACCCAGTCAATTCTGTGTAATAATAGTATTAGAGAAATATATCTGCTTTAAATGCTGCTCGTATAAAAACATTGTAACACTTTATTAGAAGAGCTTTCAGAACATTGCCTCAAACTTAGGAAATTCTGGAATTTGCTGGTGAACTATGAGATAGCTCTTGTGCAAATACATTGCTTGACAGAAAATCAGACACTTAATAAGCATATACACAGAGCTATAGTTTTCTGGTTGGGCTTTTTTTTCCCTCCATGTTGATCATCTCCTAATTTACTATGTATTACTGAAGTCTGTCTTAAAAAAGAAAAAAAATATAGTTGGTCTACTCATTTTCTGTGATGGCTATTATTGTCCTTCTGCAGTGTTTCAAAAACACTAAGCTCTGATGAACGCTTTGACCAAACATGGAACTCTCTTCCTACCCTGCAGTCCATCCTACTCTGCATTTCACCCCACTCTCAACCTCATCCTAGTCCCACTCTACAGTTATGCGGTGTTGAAACTTCCATCACAGAGTACAGAGTCCGTTCTTTTTTCCAAATGAGTAGCACTTGTCAGCCACTGCCAAAAATTGCATTAAGACCCTTTGTTATTCTACTTATTATTTATTATAATCTCACCTAATATGAATATGTATTATAATGTTCATTTCTTCAGGCTGCTCATTCCAGATCCAGTTTGCCCAGTCCTCATTAATTCTCTCATCTCCCTAACCTTCTTGCTTGATCAGCGCTCCTTACTAGTGTTTCCCTGCCAGACTCCTCCTTCCTTGTAGGACTGAATAATTTCTTCTTGCTTCCTATTTCTCATCAAATCAGTTTCTCTTTTCTCTGTTTATGAAACCTAAAAGCAACCCAACTCATGCCAGGACTTCCCCTGGCTGTTTAGCCCATGCTCTTGTTCATTTGGTCACAGTTCTTCATTCACTGTCAGTGTCTGTGGGACCTGTGAGTCTTTATGTTTCCTCTCCTCGTGGATCTATCTGTCGCACAGCTGAATTAATACCAGCCGTCATGAATAATCAGCTGTCATTCTAATTTTTATCTTACCCTTTCCTCTCCTCTATAATGAGTAACGTATTTCTGACCAAACCCTATCAAATACCAGATATCTTTCTTACAGCACGATTCAGTTCATCAGAGAAATTCCTAAAATTTCTTAGCTCCATTAAAGCTTACTTTTCTCCCTAACAATGAATGAATTAATTTTGCTGAAATCATCCAAAAATTTAGTCTAATTAAAAACATATTAGGTGAAATTCCACAAAAAATAATGACTTTTTAATTGCATTAAGATTCTATTTTTATTCTTACATACCACAGTTGAACAACCCTATGAATGGGTGATGCTGCAGACTACTGATAATATAAATAATATTTGTTGTTGTATTTATAGGCATTGTAATTTCCATAACCCCTCTATTGTAGTCTACAAAGAAACATGGAACTCACAATTGTCAAGCAGTAAAAGGAAATTGCTTTACAGAGCCTTAGAAATAAGATATCAAATCTAGTGACTTTTGTTCTTGTTTTGACAAGAAGTTTTAGTTTTATCATACATATTTTTTCTTTTTTTAACACGGTTTGTGAAGCATATATATGTAGTAATAGTAAGAATAAGCATAATAAGGAGCAGATTCTTGAAACAATAATAATAAAAAATAATAAAAATCATAGTTTTAAAAATTACTTTATTTGCCTAAAAATTCCTAGTACTATAACTAAACAAGCATATGAACCTTTCATTAAATCAACATATAGATATGTATATTTTAATATCAGTATTGTTCAAATGTGTCCCTACCTTATTCCTCAACAAATATTATCATTTTAATCTTTTAGCAGACTTCCATTATTGAAAGAGCTAGGTTATTTTAAGAGTTCTCTATATATAAAATTCAGGTGAAAGTTCTAGAAAAACGAGATAATAAAAACTCCTCTCAAAATAACCTATCATTAAAAGTAATATCCATCTAACTCCACTGTAATACTATTACAAGAAAAAGCATTCTCACGAACCTTAGTGCTCTTTGTCTTCTAGCACTTGGTTATATTTCTTTAGACAGATGTTAAATGCAGTGCTGCAAAAACAAAAGGTAACATATGCCAAATATGTGGCAGGAGAGCAGCAGGAAATAAAGGCCCTCAGCTCTTTTTGAGATAATCAATTATCAAGAACAGTGCAGCAAAAAGAGCTTGCAGAGAAATGAATTGTTAAAAGAGGTGGAAAAAGTGCATAGATGATTGGAAAAAGAAAGAGAAAGGAAAAAAGAAAGTTTGAGCTTTCCAGAAAGAGAGGTTAAGAAAGGTTAACCATCTAAAAGTTAGGCATGTTGTCTTAAGCTAGTTACCTAGATAATTAATAGAGATAAGCGACTCCTGAGAAGTGGCTAAAATATGAGAAGGTAAGTACACCTGCAAGTACCTAATGCTCTTGTAAAGTGAACTGTAAAGGCAAACTTTAAAGAAGGATAAATTTTGAGAAACGAATTGCATACTAATGCAATAGAAAGAGACAATAGATGCTTGAAACCTGGTAAAGACTTGAACTTTAAGCTATAACATTAAAAAAAAGTCATGGTCAGCTTAAATTTTCCCCATTACAAGGCTGCTATGCTGCCACTAATGAAACAGAGTAAGTTAAAAATCTTCAAAAGGCCCATTGCCAGAAGTGTTCATATCAGGAAAAAACAGATATTCTTGATGAAAAGAACTTAAATTCTGAGCATTGGGCCAAATTAGAAAATAGTCTTATTCCGTGATGCATACGTACAGATGATGCAAGTTGCAGTGTGATATCACGTAGGCACAGGGGTGACTGAGTGAAACGCCCCTCTGCGGAGAGGCAAGAAGTAACCTGTGTGAGACAGCCAAAAAGCAATTCTGAGGCTTTATCTGGGTACAGCTCTGCCACCTTCACTTTGCGTGTCACAGCTGATTACGGCTGACACATACCCTCTCTATAAACAATGAGTGATAAAATTAAGACTTTAAAGTACAAGGAGTGAAAACAGTGGTTAGATTGACTTGAAATAACACATGTGAATATTTGATCCAGTCACCAAATTTGAAATATTATTAAATATTGATATTGATTGTAAATTGAATTGTGTTAAATGTTATTTTAAAAAGCCATTTCTAATCATCTCAACTGATCAGCCAGATCATTTCATCCCAGTGGAAACTGATACAGGTAACCAAAGGCAATTTGAACAGTGACAATTTTACATTCAACTTTTGACAGAAGTTGTAACAACTTGTAGCACCTTCAGAAGTTAGGAGTGAGGAAGGACTAAGATGGGATGTTTCCTGTCTTAAAGTAGATTTTAGCTCATACTGGTGTTATGTTTCTCACGGCTCATTTTTCTCCTGTGTTCTAGGGGAACAGGGTCTTAGATGAGACAATTTTTAGATAGCTAACATAAGCTAACACCTTAGGCCAAGTCCTCTAAAAGAAACAAGATGTATAAAACTTTACTGTGAGGTGAAATACTTTTTGCAGAATTGAATATTTCTGT
Organism: Pygoscelis adeliae; assembly: GCF_000699105.1. Classification (NCBI taxonomy): domain Eukaryota; kingdom Metazoa; phylum Chordata; class Aves; order Sphenisciformes; family Spheniscidae; genus Pygoscelis; species Pygoscelis adeliae. The sequence goes on from NW_008824002.1 coordinate 1,481,969, forward strand.
CCTATATTTCCACCACTAACTTTTCTACCCAATGATTTTTACCACTTCCTTTTAAGTTTTGGAAGGTCTGTCTTATATCAGGCTTAGTCCATTAGTGTGAAGACACAAGATAATTCAGCTTTCCTTTATGAAAGTGATGTTCTTTTAAATAGCCTAGCTTTAGACACCAAATACATTTTCATCAGATGGCCTTGCAACACTAAAGGAGCATCTTTATCCCAGTCTCATTCTGTGGAAACCATTCTTCAAATATGGTATTAGTAAAAGCATGTCTAAGATTACCTATTGTTTAAAATACCATTTCTGGCCTTCAGTGATAGCTGGCTTTAATCATGCCATATTTTTACTCATTTCAAATTGTTTCTCATGTTGTACATTCACATAGAACACCAACAGAGACTATTAACCTATTATTGTAACTTATATAACATTTTAAATTTTCTTTTTTAAGCTAAAATTAATGACTTAAAAACAAAGATCCAAATAGCTCTCAATACTCTTTCTTTATTTTTCAATAAATAACAAAATAAACATTCCATTTTCTGGAGGAGGGATTTATGTCCCAAAGAGTAGCGATAGTTTTAAAGATCTTAATGTTTATTTTTTAAAATGAAAAATTAGCAATTACCTTAATGAATGCAGGTGCTTTAATGTGAAAAATGTGAAACACATTTTCAAGTTTGCAACTGCTCAATGGTTTTCTAAGATTTCAACTTTCTTTTTGTATAAAATTAATATCCAGATTTGTTTATCTCTTTCTTTCTTTTTTTAAAAAATATTTTTGTCACTGTGTCCTAAGAATAGCTCCTCTTGATCTGCATTTATTGACACATGGAAATCAACCCCATGCCAAGCCAACCTTCCTAAGTTGATGCCTTGGCAAGGACTCTTTGGAAGCTATAAACTTCCTGAAGAACAGTCCTTCAGTTGAGATTTTCATACTCCCTTCCCATATCATTTGTTCTCCATGCTTCACGGCCTTCCAGGGGTTATTTGTACTCAAAATCAGTTTACATCCCCCTGCTTCCTTTATACTTAATCTTCCAAGAGCCTCCTCAATGCTGTGACTCCCCATTTAGCTGACCATCTATCTGACTTCTAACCATGCTCTTAACTTGGCCCTCTGGGTTGCAGTACCTAAGTTTTCTACCATACTCTGGGCCTGCTTTTAACCATAGCCCTGCCCTTTCTCTTTAAGTTATTCTTTTTCTTCTCTCTGTGGTTTAGGCATTAGTTCAGACATCAGTTCTTATGGCTAACATTGTCTTCAAAACAAACCTAGTGCAGATTTAACCACTCAAAATGACCTGAAGGTCATAAATTGAATATCACTTTCCTTTCAAAAAATACCATCCCTTTAATACTATTGTGTAATACGAACAAGCATTGTGTTCTCCCATTTGTAGCCCTAAAAGTAGTCTCGAAGAAATACTGGATATAGTGGAAAAAAAAAATTCTTTATGCAGAGGAAAAAAACTTATAGACAGTCGTAAAAATTTTTGCTTTTTTTTTACTAAAGCAAAACAAGTGAACACCAGTCACAGACCTTTGTAGGCTAATCTGCAAATTTTCAACTGGTTCACTGGTTTAGGTGACATGAGTAAAGTAATACATGTCACGAAGCACGACAACACCAAAACAGTCAGGGGTCAGCTTACATCTTTTCACACATTAACACATTGATAATGGAATCAAGGGTTTCGATAACTGAGAATCAGAAGTATAAACTCATCCTAAAAGGATGAAGACTTATATCCAGTTTACAGCTACTTACTTAGCTCCGAAGTGCTTTCCAGCCTTGCCATTACACACCCAAATAGGTGAAATAAGTTACATATTGTCTCTTACCACCCCATCTAAACCTCTGAAAATGCAATGAACAAATATGTTGTCTCTGAGAGCTGTTTACATGAGATATTCTGTGTATTGACAGCTGAGTCAGAGCAAAGAAAGCTTTCTTAATCGGTAACCGCTTATTATTAAAATAAAATTGAATGCATTTCACAAATGCATCCTTCTTTTCTATGTATGTTAGAAACAAAAATATAAAACACTGAGTTGTTTTCCAGATCACAGAATGTAGCTTGGTAACTGATTTAATGTACTTTAATAGCTGGTTCTTAGCTAACCCTTATATCATACAAAATGTCAGCCTAGAAATGGCTGCTTGTTTAGAGCTAGTAATTCTTGTCAGACTTAAATAGATTCTCTTCCTATTCAGCCACACATTTCAATTAATAACTCCCATTTCCAGGAGTTATAAATGGAATATGCTTGCTTCGTTGTTTTTTTTCTTTCACATTAGTACAGATTTTAAAACTGTAAGTGTTCTCTTTGAATTGGTTTTCTGTTTAAACTGTGTTACATTCAATGCAGAAAATCTGCAGTTACTGCGATTGGCCACAGCCTGCTTGGAATGAAAAGGAACTAATCAATCAGAAAACTCATTCTCATATCTATGATAAATAAAGCTGTTTGCATACATTCAAAATGGACATGCTCCACCTGTTTGTTCAATGAGATACCCTAGATTTAAGTGGCAATTAAAACTCACGACTCTCGCCTGAATATCGGCTGCCAGGAAATGCCCCACCTAGATGAAATTTTTGCTTAATTAACAAAGGAAAAAATGTTCTATGAGTACTTAACACATGGTTACTTTGCACTGAGTGCTTTATGTTTCCCTTTTTATGGGAACAAAACCATTCAATTTTATGATTTTCTTCACTTATGAAGCACTCATAAATATGAACTTGATCCTGGAAGATGCTGAGCATCTGGGCCAGGTCCAGAAAAGCACTTCAGCTCATCTTTAAGTATGAAACTAATCTTAAGGTTTAAGTGACAGTTTTCCCAGCTGCCTGTGTGCTTTCATGAATCAGTAGGGCTGGGCAGGAAGGGTAGGGCTTTGGAAAACAAAATTTATATCTGTTCATGCTAGGTACTGCCGGCAGTTCACTGCAGGGTTAGTGGAAGCCTCGACCTTTCCATAACCTGGCAGACCACTCCCTTATTACTAGCTGTGATCTGATAAGTGCTGTCAAGTACAACAACAAATGATGTGAATCCAGGTGTTTCTTGTAATAACTGGGGAATATGCCAGAGCATAGTGATTGCATGGTGACATACCAGAAGCGATGATGGTTCTGATTTCCTGTGGGTCTAGTCATTTTTCATATCCCAGTGCAAAACTCTGGCAGTTGCATAATCTTTATCACATAGCAAGGAAACCTTGCTGACAGCTTTGTCTAGATTAAGACTAGTTCTGCTGTTTCATAAACAGTTTGATGAGAATACTTAGGTGTATAATTGAGCACAAACTGAAGGTTGCTTATCCACTGAAGGATGGATACACCTTTTTGCCAGTGCAACATTTGATCCACATAATCCACAGTCCATCAAAGTTAATGGCTTTGGTAGGCTTTGATCAGGCACAAGAATATGAGAACGGTTTCACTGGCCGAGACCAAAAGTCAATCTAACATAACATTATTTCTCCAACAGTGAACCTCAGCAGATGTCTAGGGAAGACTAGGAACAGGGCAAACGTATATAACGATGCCCCTGCAATATCCTCCAAACCTCAAACTATTTTCTTCTGAAAGGATTCAGGTGAATGATGGCTAACCCTTTCAATCTTTTCCACAATTTCCCTGAGCCCTTCTAAACTTCTTAAATCCAGAACAGCAAAAATCTGTTGCAAGAAAAGAGATCTTTTCCTGTTGTTAACCTGGTTCCTACTGACTAGCAGTTTTTTGAGTCTCCCTGAATCTTACAAGTGTCATCTTGGCAGAGTTGTGAAGATTTTATCTCTATCCACCCTCTTCGTGCCAAAAATCTCATTATCTTGAAGATCTCTTTCATAATCTCCCTATCTTCTCCTTTTCCAGGTTGGTCATATAGCTTTTGATCATCCTGTTCTCATCCCAATCCACTCTTTTTTGGAGGAGGAGGGAATAAGGCTTTCCATGGTGAGTGTTTCAGTTGAATAGTTTTCTAAAGAGCTTGTCATTTGAATTGCCACACTTTGTCCTAATTAGTATGTGATAATTAATTTTAATGACTGATAATGTCAAAGCTTTACACTAAAGCCTACCTGTCCCAGTAGTTTGGATCCCTCATCTTCCCTCACCTAGTCACTTTCATAGAACTGTTGCATTAATTGCACTGTATAGTAACTAATCCATTTAATATAAACTGAAAAAAATTTTCCTTAGCGTTGGATCAGATCCATAACAGAAACAAAAGTTTCCTTTTCTTGTCATATTCATGACTTTAAAAAATTAGTTTGAAAATGGAAAGATGAGAAGAGAACAAAAATATAAATAGGATTATCTCTCTCAGGGACCTAAATACAAGCAAGACTTGTTGTAGATGGAAAGGAGATGACTGCTTTAGTTTGAATTTCAAGCAAGATGAGTGAATAAGTGTAAAATACTCAGAGTTGTAGCCCATGAGCCTAAATTCAAAGTTTTTAAATCAAACCAACATTGTGACCATTTTTGCCAAAAAGCAAAGATATATTTCTAGCCCATTCATAAATCATTTTGCCTAGGGGGGAATAAATCTTTCCCATAAAAACAGATATTGTAGTGAACTATTTCTATTATGTTAGTATAAAACTTCAACAGATGGTGTGCTTTGGAAGAACATGGATTAATTTGATTATTTTCTGTGAACACTTTTGTTAAAGTAAAAGGAATGTGCAAAGAACATCATAGCTGTCATCCGTCTGGTCAAAGCAAATTTTATGTCAAATCAGGGATATAAGGATGATTATTTTGATTCATATTTAAACTGGTTAGAGTCTTATTAGGAAGCAACTTTTGTAAGGGTAAAATGTTTTAATTTTCCAGTTCTTCTAAAATGAAACCTTGTTGAAGATTATCTTAAGTTTTACTGAATCTTTCTATGTTTGGTTGTGAAATAATCAACTACAAGAACATCTTGATTTCAAGAAGTTAGCCTCTATGTTAGCGTTATGTATGGGTTGCTGTGTTACTTGTTATCTGAGGCTGTGTTGCTTGAAGTCCCTATTCTCTGGACTCTCTAGACCATAACCAGAGCACCTAGGTTCTATTGTATATAGGATGAGTTATTTGACAACCTGGCAAGGTAGATATCTAGCTGGCCAACCTGGCAACAAAACCTACTTTTAAGGTGTCCTGAAGTGAACTGCCTTCATTGTAATACTAAAAAACACACCCACAGGTCAAGAAGACCCTTGCCCAGGTGAAGACCCTTCCCCCGCGCAAGCGTAGTAACAGAAGAGAATGACATAACCGATATTATAATTATATGTAAATCACTAACCAATCATTGTAACTGGGAGTGTACTACCTTATAATATTTGTGTATAAGTGTAACGGTGATCTAGCCACAGGTGTGCTTGATTTGTGGAATTCCACCTTGCACACGGCCGTAATAAAGAATGCCTGCTTTCTAAAACTCCAAATTGAGTCTTAGAGAGTTCATCATCTGCTGATTTACGGTAACAACCTTAGGCCACAAAATAACACAAATCAAAACTGTTAAAAATAATATCGGATATATTGACTTTTTAATCCCCCCCAACAGAATTAATATAAGTATTGTGTGCAAATAACTACCAGTGTTCAGATGAAGTATTGCCGTCCTTACAAGAATAAACACTAAAACTACCCTATTAGCTCCTGCAGTTCTTTAACTTAACCCTTAATTAAGCTTGTATTCCAGGCCATTGGTTCTTATCTACAGGAAAATAAAGCAAAAGCTGTTCACTCCTACCAGCACAAACCCTAACCTTAGCGGTTGGTTAATGAATAGCTTATCCTGTTTCTCAAGTAGGTAGTCTATGGGGCTATAGCTAAGATCATTGTATGGCTGAACCATTGCTAAAGCTATGATTCAGCACTGCAGGAACTGACAGATTCTGTTTATTGAGGCTTAGTGATGGATTCTGCCAGATCTGCATTTCTGGGGTAAGATCTGCAGGGCTGAATGAATCTCACTGCTTCTTAGGAAAAAAAAAAAAAAAAAAAAAAAAAATTGGAATATAGTTAATGTTCTGAAAAGAAAACTAAAATCCTAAATGAGGTATCTAATAAGGTATCTAGAACACATTGACTCTGTTATACTTACTTCCCCTGTTTCGCCTATTTTAAGTCTTTCCACCATTTACTCTGGGTTTGATATGTCTGTCCACTGTTCTGTTCTCATGCAGAGTCACTCCAGTCATGCATCAGTGTCACTCTTGCATTCTAGGTTGAATGATAACGCCTGCAATGAGTTCAGAGTTGGAGAGAATGATCTCTCATTACATGTTCTGCAACTGACTGTGAAAGATGTGGGGTGGAAAATTTTGGTGAAGTAAGTAATCAGTGTTTTGTGTGTAACTTGAAACTGTGATTAGAATATGATAAATAAGTAAAAAAAGTAGTACTAATGAGAACACGAGTATGTAATGTTTCTCTAGTGGTAAAGCTGGCTCGCCAAGTCCTTTCCTTTGATCCAAGCTGTCCATTCTTTCCATTGTGTCCCAAGGCTGCCACAACTGCTTGCAAAGTCAACTTCAAAAACTTTTGGTTTTCTGTCTGATAGTTTTATAACCCAGTTCATTATAGTGATTCAGTTCAGAGTATTGTATTGGCACAAGTCACAGTACCACAACTGCTGCACAGGAGCAGGTACAAGTGACAAAGGGTAGGTGCATCTTAATTTATCTCACCACCAAAAAGTAAGTGTACCTTGACAAGCAGAAAGGAAGAGACCACTGAATTTAAGCTACCCTCAAACGAATTTTATACACAGAATGGTTCTTATTCCATACCTATAACTGATGTAAAATATTTTCACTAACAATTTGCCTGAAGTTAACCTGTATTCTTCTCATATGCTGCACTCCAACGTTTCTGTCATTCTCTTCACCATCTTCAATCTATTCTTCAATTTTAGTGTCTTCACTACTTTCAGGTTCTTCTTTTTACTTATATCATCTTCTGTTTCATTCATGGAACCTAAAATATGGTATTTCTTAAAAACATTGGCTACAAGTTCTGGATTTATCTCATCTGGTGGTCTCTTAATATAATGACAGGGCAGTTTTGCACTACTCCGTATTTTTCCTGTAGAAGCTAGAGCATGATCTCTGCCGATAGTCATCCTGAGTATGAAGACTTCAAGTGATCTTTAAAGGGCATGTTCACTACTACATAGAGAGCTTTGATGTCATTCCTCTTGATATAACCACAAGATCAATATTCATTTCCTTGGCAATATTCTTCACAGCAGGCATTAGATGACCTTTGAATGCATCTAGGACAGGCATTCTTCTTTTTCTTAACAGCACACCTGGTCTCCTGATCCAAATGATGTTCAGCCAATCCTTCATTAAAACTGTACACATCCATCCTTGGTTTTGACACCTCACAATTATTCCAGTAGGCAGCTATTCCTTCAGCATTGCTTTATGCTTCCGTCTCACATATGGTAGCAATATTATACCATCTGTTAACACTGCCAACATTACTGTATCATGTATTTTTTCATCCATCAAAGCTTTGATGGTGGTAGATTTTGTACCTATTTTTTCAGTGCTACAATACATGACAGGTCAAAGTAAGCCAGTTGTCTTGTTTGGCTCAGCAGATAACTAAGTAAAGGGCCAGATCCTGGCAAATTGAAGTTCTTTGCCATAGGCAAAAAAAATTACATTATATCATTTGAACACAACACCCCGTACTGTTCTTGAATTCTTGCTGTGAAAAGTTTTGTACTTGTGCTAGGTCTTGATCTTTCTGCTTAATCATTTTCCATGTATTTGGCTTTCCATCTCTTTGACTATGCACAAATTATACAATTTTATTCTCTCTCTCCATGGCAGTATCTTCTTCTGGATCCAACTGGGCATCAATGTAATGTATAAAAGCTTCTATTTTTATTTTTTTAATACTCTTACATTTTATTTGCCATTATATTTCTTCTAAGCCTCAGAACTTTTAATTGTTTCTGCACACAATACCGCCATTAGTTGAAAATTTGCATCATACCCTCTTTCTATACCTTTTAGTACATTCCCTTTTGCACTCAAACCTCTCATCTCCAGACCAGCTGCCGTTTCACAATTCAATTATAAGAGTCAGGGAGATTCATAAAACTGACAGAAATGCCAGCAGGATTCTCTGAGGTACAACCGGTGACACAGCCGCACCAGTGAGGGACTGAGGAAAGCAGCAGTAATCATGGGCTCTCTTTATGCCACCTTAGTCCCTCTGGACATATTTGTGTTCCTTTATCACTATGTGACTTCCCACATTGTATAGTCATATTGCACTTTAACCTGAAAGGAAGATGAACCAGAATTTAAGACAATCCCTGATTTTTAAGTTAAACTACTTTGAAATAAAACCTCAACTTCTTCTAGGCACATACAGTATATATTGAGTCAAGGCGTCATTAGAGTCTTGATAGGATAAGGAAAATCAAATTTGAAGATTTAAATTATTAAATACCTTCCTGTAGTCCAGCTCCTGAAGGTTGAATGAAAGGTTTCCTAAATGTCTTTAGTGCCAGGGAAAAAAAAGAAAGGAAAAAAAAAAAGGTAAACCCACCTTTGATATCCTTAGGATGGAGAGAAGCAGCTGTAAATTGCCTGGCAATAGATGACATAAATTAGAGCTTCAGCATGTGTTGAAGTCCTTAGGTATCTTCAAATAGTAATACCATTTATTTGAATCACCATAGAAGTTAATAACAGTTCTAGCTACACCAACTATTTAAACAGCACAGCTGAGGTCCTGTCTTGCCTACATTCTGCAAAGTTTAATTAATCTGCTTTTATTGAAAGTCAGCAAAAGTGAGAGATAAGGAAAAGAAAGTGGCATATATATTTTGTGTGGGTGTCAAGCAAATGGATACATGAAAAGATTCCAGAATGTGAGACTGGAAGATCTAACAAAAGTGAAGGGTTCTTAGCAAATCAAAGCAAGAGGTTTCCATAATGTATTTTGTTTCTGAGTGTAATAAACAAATCTTTTATTTTAAACTAAAGCTGATGATTTGCCTCTTTTCACATGTCTTCTTCAATCAGATGTGACTCATCTGACGATTAGATTTATAGTGAGGTTTTTACTCTCTCTTATGGTTTAGAGGCTGAATCTCTCACATCTTTCACAGAGACATATATTGCACTTAAGAAGACTACTGGTATTTGATCCATCCTTGGGATGGATCAAAGACACAATGACCTGCATATTTGCTCATTTAAATGAATAAAACCTTTCTGTATCTTTCTGGCCCTTGTGTACACAGAAAATACTTATTGTCCTCATTAATAATTCGGCCTTTTTGCATAAAAGATATAGCCCTATCTCTTAGAGGTTATGATACTTATTTGAATTTGAATATATGGTCTACTCTTCATACCAATATGATAGAGACTGTCTTTGGAGATTTCTCTTTTTCTTTTGTCCTTCCAAAGAAAAAGAAGGTGCAGAAAAAGACAACAGTATAAAGAACTTACTGGACATTAAAAACAGCATGAAATATAAAGCTCTACTGGGTCTGCTGGTAGTTAGTTTTCTATTTATAAACTTGATGTCAGAGGTATATTCCTCTGTTTTGAATAATTGTTAATAGTATAGACTTTGACAGACTGAGCTGTCAAAAAAAAAATGTTTCATTGGTTTGGAAAGTCAGAGCCCAGCTTTGGTTTGTCCTTTTTAAAGCTTCTGCCTTTTTTCTTTCTTTTCTTTTTTTTTTTTTTAGATGAGAAAGTGACATTGATGGCAGCTAATACCTAATGTGTCAAGGTTGCCAAGTAACAGGCTAGAGATGTGTCAGTGAAGGCTGTTTCTATGAGAGGAATTCACAGGGCTACAATTTCAAGTACTTGGAAATAAACTCACCCCGTCTCTCTCTCTTTTTATTTTTATTAAAAAAAAAAAAAGATTTCTGCTCTAATCAATGAAAATTAATGTAGTCAAACAAAGGATACCTCACATGCTTAAGACGCAAGTCTAAAAGTGGGTAGCTGTGCTAATAGTTTGTGGCACTTCTAAATCTTAAAAGTAGTGGAATAATTAGCATAACATACCCAGTTGCAATTTCCAGAAATAAATGCCTGATGGAAAAATGACTTGAATATAATATCATCATTTCCTGTGAAGTTACTTGGATTAAAGAGGTGCTATAAGCAAAGTGTGAGCTTAATTGTTGAATCAATTTTAAAAGAGCAGAATTTGATTGGATAGAATAACAAGGTCTTAAGAAATGGCCAGTGTGAATTTATTAGGAAGAAATCAAGTCAAACCAGTATATTATTTTTTTTCTTTTCACAGTCTGAGAACTGACTTGATCAACAGTGGGGATAACTGTAGGTGTGATACCTTAGGAACCACTACTTTTTTGACACTAACTTTATGGATTCATGACACTCCCAGGCTGCATTAGGAGAGTTTTGCATTGGTCTGTGCTGGACAAGATAGCAGTCAATATCTCCATTAATGCTTTTAATTACGGAATAAAGTGTTTCCTTATAAAATCCAATGGGAATGTTTGCAAGCACTTTGGAGGACAGGATTAGAATTCACAATGTTCTTGATAGACCGGAGAAAAGACTGAAATCAATAAGATAAAATTCAATAAGGACTACATACAAGTATAAAGTACTACATGTAGGAAAGTAGAATCAAATCTCTCCCAAATAAAATTACTTTAGTGCAGAATCAAAGAATTAAAACATAAAATAAGGCAGTAGGTCATTCCAGAGGACCATTTGCTTGCTTTGCATTAATCTGTGTATCCTCTTGCTGCGAGTTATGATGAGCAGTCTTTTTGATTAAGGAAGTTCCAACAAAAGGCAAAGTACCTTAGGTTGAACTCTTTGCTAACAGCTCTGTAACTGTCAAGAAAGAGCTCATGTCTGTCCAATATGACCAGGACAGTTTTAGATCCATACAAGCTTGAACTGCATGGAGAGACCTTAAATTGGATTCTTCTAATGAGTGTGCCAGAGCCAACCACCAGCTGTTTCATTTATGCATGAAACAGCTAAACTAGGCAACCTGGATATTTGCTGTGTATCTGGCCAACAATGTACTCTGTATACGTAGATGACATTCAGAGTAGTGCAGGCCTAAATTTTCAAGAGATTTAACTTTATTTTATGTCAAGCCACATTTGGATTTACTGATAGTTTTCCTAGGCTTTACAAAAATTGGTGCCTACCATCTGAAAAATACAGTAGAGTATTTATTTTGGAAGACAGATTACAAGCTTATTTCAATGCACTGTGAGTATGCATGTCTGCCTACTGTAAAAAGGGAATAGGTCAAAAAGGCAAAACCAGAAATAATAGCCACAAAAGTTTAACTGAAATCTAGTAAATTCAATGCATGCTAACCTTGCAAGAGGCTGCCTACCTACCTCTAACATCCTTTTTTTTTTTTCTTCCTTTCCCTGGCAGTGTTCCTCATTAGCATCTTGCTAGAAATGTGGATCATTACCTTTTTTTGAATGTTGCAAATTGCTTGTTGCTAAAAAATGCTAAAATTATATAAATTCATAAGGTAAAAATACTTTGGAAAAAGATAGTATTATCAAAACTTGTATGGATGAAACCAAAACTTTCAGGATTTTCCTCCATTTTAAAAATGAGAATGACTATGGTGGAATACCTCATAGCTTGGTTCAGATCTTTTATTTGTCTGTGGGTTAGGTATATTCAAGTCTCAATTTGCCTAACTCAGAGAAATGATACTCTCTTGAATTTTTCATGGTTTAGAGGGTTTCCTTTGTTTGAGCTTTGGGTAGTGGGGTTTGTTTCATCATTATACTTCCCTTTTTCTGTTTTCAATATGCATCTGTGCAAAGCAGGATAGTTCTAATAAAAAAAAACCCACAAACAAAATCTACCCAGAAACCCCAGTAAGGTTGCATACTTTTTCGTCTGATTAATCACTTCTCAGTATCGAAGGAAGGGAGGAGGCAAAAAATAAGTTTTAGTTATCTCTTCTGCTTACTTAAGTCTTAGACCCTAATATTGAAGAAAAAATCATTTTCACAAATGGATAAAATGAAGTGATCTAGAGCAGGGTTAGTATTAGCCATATGCAAAGTAAATAACTATCTCGGCTGACAGTACCTGTTTTGCCTGTGCTAGAGGAGGTGGGAGTTAGTTCCTTTAGCAGTGACTGTAACCCAGACAATCACTTGTTGCCTCTTCCTTGCAGAAGTCTCTGTTGCTGTTGATGTTGTTCCTGATAGACTCGCAAGAAAGCGTCCACTAAGTGGCAGAGCCAAACTCCTGTGTCTTTTTCCAGTCTCAGCTCTCCCTGGCTCCCCTAAGCTCTCAGCCCCACACCTTAGTTTCTCTCAACCTCCACTGTCCTTACCTAATACCGATCACTAACATCAGAAACCCACAGAAAAAAACCTTTACACTCCCTTTTTCCTATCTGCAACCCAAATAAAGCCTTACTAACTTCTTCCAGTGCCCCACATCTGACCTCACAAAAACTTCTCTGAAATTCTTACTGACTAAATGGGCAGCCTTGCTTTTCTACTTCCCCCGATTATAATCAGACTAATGGCATATGTGGCGTTGACCATGGTCGACAGATAAGCCTCTACCCACCTGTTCACTCATTCCCCCCACAGCTGAATGGGGAGAGAATCAGAAGGGCAAAAGTGAGAAAAACTCATGGGTTGAGATGAAGACAGTTTAATAAGTTAAGCAAAGCTGTGTGCATAAACAGAGCAAATTAAGGAATTTATTCATGATTTGTCTTTGGTAGGCAAATGTCCAGCCGATTCCTGGAAAGCAGGACCTCAGCATGTATAATGGTTACTTGGGAAGATAAAAGACATAACCACAAACGTTCCCCCTTCCTCCTCCTTTCCTTGAGCTTTTATGGCTGAGCACAATGTCATATGGTATGGCACATCCCTTTGACCAACTTGGGTCAACTCTCCTGGCCATGTCCACTCCCAGCTGCTTTCACACTCCCAGCCTACTCCCTCTGAGGGAGGTATAGTGGGAAAAAAAAAAGGGCTTGATGCTGTGCAAGCATTGCTCAGCAACAGCTAAAACATTGGTGTGTTATCAACACTGATTTAGTCACAAATTCAAAGCACAGCACCATACAGGCTGCCATGAAGAAAATTAACTCCATTCCAGCCAAACCCAGTACATGGCGAAATTCAATGTTATCTATGTTGCTAGGAAGTGTGGAGTGATGTCTGGCTTGAAGCTTGAAAGTTCAGAATAAAAGTTCTCAACAGCTCAAAACAGAGCTGTGGAAAACTTAGGATTCTATTAAAAGAACTGATATTTCTGCATTACCAATGTCTTACAAAAAATCTGATTATTATTGCCAACTTTACTCACTTCAGTAAAACTCTTGCCAATATCTTTTCTATATTCTTCTAAATTATAATATCTCAATTTTAAGGGATAATTCCAAAAGGAAATAGAATATATGTATGAAAAGCTCATCGTTAATAGTGAAAATAAATATAAGGCTAATACATGAAGGAAACTGCTAGTTTGATTTCCCAATTTAGCTTCAAAAACTGACAACATATCTCTGTCAACAAACAAAAATATGGTGGAAGTCAGCTGATACATGATCCCACTCTATTTCCATAGATATAACATCAAAATTGTATGTACTGAACAATACATTCAAAATAATGACAAATAATAACTACTCCTGCCTTTTTCAAATATTCAAAAATATATTACAATAACATTGTAACAGCTTTTTGTGGCAATAAAACACTTTTCACTGATATTTCAAAAGCAGTCATACACTCAACGATTGCTTAGTATGCTTTCATTCTAATTTCCTTTGAAATTTACAAGAATATCATACCACTGAGTAAAGAATGGCAATTTTTCATTACTTTAGCTAATGCTAAAATGAAGTTGTTCTCAATTCTTATTGCTGATCATTCTGCATTAAGGAAAACAGAACTTAAAAAGTAAAGGCAGCACTTTGCTGGGGAACATGCAATGTCATCTCTTATTTACAGTGCAAACTGGATTCACCCCTCACTGCAGTGGTGTGAACAGAGATAATTCACTGAAACTACTCTACATAGAAGAGTGGAAAGAAGAGTGAGGAAAGAAGGCTGAGGAAAGAAGATATAACTTTTCTTTGCTAGTACAACCTCACCACAGGTGGCTATTCTCTTTCTGACTGAACTGCCAGGATTTCCAGGAGTCAGTAACTATGCTAGTATGTTCAGAGAGCTGTCTAAGGTTGTTTAAATTATCAAAGCAAACCGATCAACCCACAGCTACTTTAAAAAGCCACTCAAAACATTCCTTTTTTCCCCATGTATATGTAGTTATACTTGATCATTCCAGCCATCATCAGCTTTTGCCTCCTATGGTTAACCAAAATGTAAGGAAAATTGGTCAATTTTCTTTTCTGGTTCCTGCAGTAATGCAGTGTTTAAGAAAGTTGCAAGTAAATAGATTTAAAACTGGAGATAATGACTTTAATTTCTACCAAATTCAATTATTTCCCCAATAAAACTGTATTTTTTTGTCTCATGATACAAAGGAGCTACAACAATGCTTACCCACCCTTCTGTTTCTAGCACAATCTTTATATTCATGGGGGCTTCCTCTCTGACCCAGATAGCAAATAAAACTATTTACTATTCTGAAAGACATACCACCATAATCCTTGAGAAGGCTACCAGTATATGGTACAACAAAATGTAATGATGAGCAAAACAGCTCATTAGCATTTTCTTTTCACATTTAGTGTATTCTCTTTCAAATAACTATAATGTGTAATAGTTGCATATCACAGCTGGACTTTCAAGTCAGCTATTATAAAATCAGCAAGTGCTTTGAAAACTGTGGCTTCCCATATCCATTTGAGTCCATATTCTCGGTTGTGTTTGTATTAATTGTCATGGCACTTTAAGTACAGTATTTAGTCTCAGGAAATGTTCTGTAGTCAGTCAACCCTTATGGCTCTTCAGAGCCTGAAGTGCATATAGCCTCCCTGAACAAAGATGAGCACAGCTACTGTCCAGATGGCTGTTCTGTATCCTGGGAAGAGGATCTATGGGTTCCCTCCCATCATCTCCACGCTGTCCTTAGGGCCTTCAGTGTTCTCACTCTAACTAACATTATTATTGCACTGGAGGACAAGGGAAAAAGCTTCAGATGACACAGGGACTGATTTCTTCTCCCTCCGTGCAGCCTTTTCTCTAAAAAGCTAATCTGTAGCGTTGGTCCCATCAGTAGGAAGGTGGAACTTTATTACTCAGTTCAGTAGTGAAATGATGAAGGGGGCATTCTGTAACAATATCTCCAGATTGAAAAAAACCTGAAGTACGGGGTTTTCTGCTGAACTCCCACATTAGGAACACTGCAGGGCCTGTTCCCCAGCATTACGTATTGGGAGGAGCAACGGCAGGCTATCAACAAGCAACCTGCACGTCAGCAGGACAGTTCTTTTTTCAGGCTCCACTATTTCAATTATCTTAATAAATACAGATCTTGTAATTAACAGGACACCTTCCTTCAGCAAAGATTTTGAGACGTGTGCAGCAGGTGAGTTTGTTATTTGTCAGCATTCCCCCAGGTAGACTTACCTTTTCATCTAAGTCCTTAATCATCTGCTTGTGCATTTGCAGCTCTTCTAGTTCTTACTGCTTTCAGTTTCTGTTTTTTTCATTAGTCTTCTAGTTTCTCATCCAACTGCTATTATTTATTATATCTCTGTCCTTTTCTCATAAATTGCTTTCTCTTTTGCTTTAATCCAGACTCCATTATTTTATTAATTATTGTTTCATTTGCAAAAACTATAATGTAGTTTTTCTATTCTGTGAAATTCTTTACTTGTATAAAACTCAAAACATTCATTCTTAAACTGTCCTTAGTTGAATTAAAGAAAGTTCTAAATTTCTCCTCAAATTCATGATTCAAAGGCGGGGGGGTGG
>NW_008824002.1:1497938-1540105 GCF_000699105.1 Pygoscelis adeliae
CTTGGTGCCTACTTTTTTAAAAGGCAGGCAACCAAATGGCCCAGTATTAGTTTAACAAGAGTATGTTCACTTATTAAGTTCCTGTAGTGATAAAACAGGATGACATCAATTCCAGTCAATAGTCAATAAGTAGCAATTACTGTAAACTTAACTGAATTACAAACAAGTGCATCTCCAAGACACCTTCCTACTAGTAATCCATATGTGTTTTGTCCTTTGTTTTGTTAGAGCATTGAGGTGTAACACTGAAATCGGCAATAAACAACAGAACTTAAGCTCAGTGTTTGAGCCAGATACCTGAGAGATTTTGACTTGAAAAATTTATCTTTGGGTTGGTTTTGTTTGAGACTGAGAATTAATTTCTAGGGGAAATGTGCTGAATTTTCAATTGATTGGGGAAAATGCACAGTTTCCACTGAAAACAAATAGTAACTCTCCTTTTTCCTCCTGCTTCAATCTGATAATACTCCAACTGTTGTATCTTCAAATGTGTAGGTTTGTTTACAATAAAATTGATGTGCTGGAAAGTGACATGGTGAATCTGACAACACAAAACACAAAGAAGGATGCCTAAAAGTGGAACCCACAATTTAAATAGTTCAAAGGAAATGTTATAACCTCAAGTAATCTAGTTTGCCTATTATTTGAAATTGCCATTTTTACATCAAAATGTAGCCTTGGTATCAGAAAATAGCTTGACAGCCTGTAAATAAGCATGAAGAAATAGAAACTTCAGATAATGGTCATGATACACAAATACCTCTTTTCTGATAAAAAACACCTCAATGACAATAAATAATGTTGTAAAAAAAAGAAAAGGAGTGGCTGGCAAGTCAATTTCATCCCCGATAGACTAGAGGAGTTCAAAGTGCTTTTATAGTAAGGAAAATCATCCTTGAGTGGAATTCCAGTATGTCAATATATTTTAAAAATTAACAAATAAATAATAAAAATATGTGAACAAATAATAAAAACATCTTTGCTAATATCTCTATTAGGAGCATTATTTGTGCTGTGCTGCTTTTAAGAAAACAAACGTTCTTACAGTTTAGTTGTATTTAAAATAAAAAGCTTAAAGAAAAAAAGAATAAATTATACTAGGAAAAGTTATTGTAAAAAGCACATTGGTATGTTTTCCTTAGTCCTTCTCAAATTTAAGCCTTACCTCTGGTAACAGCTTTTGTAATTGTCTGGGATGTTATTAAGCAGGCTGCGTTGTAAATGGTATAGAATTTTTGTCTGTTTATTTTCCACGACAGCTTTTCTCAGACCTCAGGATTCTCAGACATTTTAAAGAGACAATTAAAAAAACTATCTCTCAGAACAGTTTTGATTTAGTGGATCATATCTTTTCATGGCGAAATGGCTTAGACAACATCTTGAGGTCCCTTCCATTTCTATTCTCTAATTCTGTGATCTCCCAAACAAATACTCTAATTTGAAGTAGCCTCCTTTTTGTATACTCCCTCTGTTTTCTTTTGGTATTGTTTGTCAAGGAACTGTATTCTCAAACCTTGTTCTCTTCTGACAGTCAGTGATTGACACATCTTTTTTAAGCTATCAAGTGGTTCATGCTGCATTTGTAAGCAATCGCTTCTTCTTTCAGATATTTGGCTCTTTTCAAGAAATTGTCTCTGAAGTTACCACAGGTCTCCTGTCATTACCCTTTTTTTCATTTTTCAGGATACCACATTAGGAATCAACCAAACCAGTTTCATCTCCATTTGTGTCCTACATGCCCTACTTAGTATTTCACTTCTTTATTGTGCTTCATTTTTGTATTTTGCTTTTGTTCTGTTTGAAGTGCACTGTATTTTATCTATTTTCTGGTATTCTAGCACATAGTTTTCACCTGTAATAACAGGAGTGGTTGTTTTTCTTTTATCTTTAGGTGGATGAGGATGACACTTCTAATAAAACAGAAGACCATCTATATTTTACACAAATTTGTACAGAACAATTTAATACTGTTTCCAGTAATCTCTGGGTGGAAAAAAAGCACCTATTCAGCAATGTTTTTGAAACTGAGCTAACGTACAATGTTCCTCCTGAAGAATTCAAATACACATCAGTAGCTCTAGCAATGGCACACAATCATTGACACTGAAGCACTGGAAAAAAAACCACAGCTACAGAAGGTTGTCTCCCACACAGTAATTCTCTTGTCATTTTTTTTTCAGTATATCCATATTATTTTAAATATAACATTAAAAAATTACATTTTGCCACTGTCTGTCTAAGTGAGTGGAAATAATCTTCCATGGAGTCCCCTGGGAGTTCAGGTTTGTGTGTGCAGAAACAATAAGAGAAATCATAAAATGGGATATTTGTCAGATACAGAAAGAATTTTTTCAAATGTTGTTCTTCAATGACAGGGGAAAAAAAAAAAATGCAGCAAAAAAATCACAAATGTCCTGTACTAGGACATCACAATTCCAGAGGATTTAATGGCATGGCACAGGGATCTGAATAACTTAAGTGTGACCCCCCCAACTCTTTTTAGTTGCATGTGATTTATAATTAATGCCTAGGATTTTATACACTAATGTGGACCAGTTCTGAACCTCAGACTTAAGATTTAAATATAAAGGAATTTATTTCCCTTTGAATAGTGAGCAAGAATGTCCTCAGTCGTTCATAAAAGCTCTATTAAGGGATGCAAGATACGAAAGGGCACTGGGTGGAAGGACAGCAGGAGCCAGCTGCAGCCCCTTTGTATAGGTCTGGGCAGAAAGCCTACATATTAGCCTGCTGTGTCTTAGGCATATCTATGCATTTCCCTGCCCAGAAAATAAATCTTTTTCAAGGTAGACTGGATTACAGAATAGGGTTGCTTCTTGTCCCGTATGTCATGTCAGAGGGACTTTATTAGAAAGTACTTCAGAGCCATGGACAAGAAACAATTTTTCTGACTGAAAGCATGTGTGTTAGTTTGGTTTTTTCCCAGTATGAAGAGGTTTTAAAAGGGATTCTGCTATTAATGTCTAATTTGTGTTGTAGAATTGTGCTTGGTGCTTCTTAACAAGAAGTCTGTCCTAAATGGACTTCTTGAAAGTAATTATCAACTTTCAGCAGGCAACCTAAGGGAAGGGAGTCATAAACCATTTCCTAGTGTTGTCACAAGTTCCCTCTCACAAGAGGCACACCCAGTTACAGCACTATGCTAGAAATATTGTTCTTTTATAATGAGTCTATACAAATTTTTACCTCTATTTAGAAATATAAATCAGGTCTGTGGTTCAGTTATACAAGTGCAACATAGCAGAAAGTTCCATTAACTCTTTCTTTAGGGCCTGCGGCTACTTCTACCCAGTCTCCTTTAGCACTCTGCTTTATTTGTAGTTTTCATGTGGTCACTTTCAAGACAGAGTCTGATTGCCAGCACTGCTTAACTTCTCTAGTTTCAAAGAGCGGCCAAAATAGATAGTATTGGAATTCAACTTTCACAGAAGTATTTTTCTCTTTTTTAACTTGTATCTTCTTAATCCTGAGTTGTCTTAAGCATCCTTTTTTCTCCCTGAAAAATGAAAATCATAGAAAACAAAACTTACTCTTTGAATGAGACATGTATTGTAAGACTGTCAGATTTACTAGAATAATATAATGCATATATTATTGGTCTGGCAAAAGATTAAGACAGCAATTCAAAAAAGTACTGAAAAGTTCTTGATAAATTTGTCCTTAAGCATCATTAAAATATAACTTTCTAGACTAACATTTCAAACTGACACGTCACGCATTAAGTGTGGCTCAGTTCTGTGAAACAATGTTCTTCTGAGTCTTTGTATTTAAATGTGTGCATGATGATTTTGAAACACCTCTGAAACCTGTTCAATTAAATAAATTAAATTAAATTAAATTAAAATATTATTGAAATGCTTGAAAATAAATAAATAAGAATTGGACTGTTAGGAAAGCTTTCCCCAAAGACATGGCTTTCAGGAAGACCTGTTAACATGGGACAATTAGTCCTAGCTACTGATAAGCATACAGTAGATTAGAGTGAATTACTAAAGAGATTAGTGGTCTAGTACTTTTCCTTAATGACTATCAACTACTATATTAATGCTCTTTCCACTGCATGAATATTAACTAGTCAAATTGTCAGTCCTAGTATGGGGTAATTCTAGGCATGTTGATGTCTAGAGATACAGTCCTTATGAAGTCCTTGCTTATAGACACTATGAATATTAGAGGCTTACAGAGGCAGAACAAATTTCTTTAAATTATTATTATTATTATTATTACTATTTTAAGTATTGTCATATCTAAATGCTCAATATTGTATACAGCAGCATGAACCTACATGTGTTGTTTATCCCACTAACAAAGTTTGGGGTTTATGTCTTTCAAAGAGTTCTTACGTATTGGACTTTTGAACCTATAAGGTGATGGTGACTGCACGTATTTCTAGATATTTAATGCAGTCCAGATGCGAATGTGTAACACTGCATAAGGATATTTAGGAATTATATAAAGATTATCTTTTTTGTGGTTACTTTTCATCGTGATTTTGTTTGGGAGAGACCTAAAACTTGAAAAAAATTTGCAATAATGTTTTTGCCTTTGACTCTACCTTGCTTTTCTTGATCTTCAAGTAGTATTTAGTGTTCTTCATCACTGTTTAAAATTGGACATTTTGTGAAACACAGACTTGTGCAATTATTCATCTATCATGGACTGGATTCAGTGGGCAATTTAGGCTTGGAAAAGTTTGGAGCTGTTTTTCCTCTGTAAAGTAAAAAATGTAAAATCTGTAAGCCAATAATATTAGATTAAATGAAACGAAGCAGTATAAACAGGTCTGACCCTTTCTGTAAGTCTATGTGAAAGATAGTTTGTAAAAATTCTCATAAAGGAAAAAAAAGGAAGACTACAAAAAAGAACAACAACAAAAAAAAACCACAAAAAAGCAAAGACAGTTAAAGAAAAGAGGACTAAAGTAGAGAAACAAAAACTTACAGCAGAACATCACAGGTTCCTGATAACAATGGGCAGATTTCCTTTTGGTGGCGGTTTATATAACCTCCAAGAAAGATGCACTCTTGTCAGGAGTAAAGGACTAGTGGTAAAATACAAAAGCCTCACAGCTGATCAACCTGCTTCTTATTTACTTCTTATACTGATACAGTTCTCCATTATGTGGCCAGATGCTGTCAAACTCTGGCTGACAATATCTATAGAACAATATCTATAAAACATCTTAATGTATTTGTGTATAATATAAAGGGTTAACTATTGGCTCACTCCTATTTCATTTGAATTATATAAGTTCAGCAGAAACTTCTTGCAACTCCCCTGGTGCAGAGAGCCGAGGTGTGGTTTTCAAAGTGTTGCTAAGGCATAGAACACAGAAATGATAGATGGGAAAAGGAATGATAGATTCTAACCAACAGTGAGGTTTAGTTATGGAGATGTATGATTGTCACTTTCAGCATTGCAGGAGCCCTTCAGATAGTCATGTACTGACAAGCATGAAAGCACACTGACGTGAAAAGAGTCCTTAAGAGAGAAACTGAAAAAGCAATCCTATGACTTAGTCCTTTCAGGAAAGATTTAATGTATTTTATTCAGATTTTAAAATACAAAGCTGTTAAACATCAAGGAAAATGGAGGATCTGCAAACTGTCAGGATGCCAGTGCATTAAACAGACTTGTACAGACTTAATCAGTTTAGAATATGTTATTTCTCCTCCTCAGGCCATGATTTGCTTATGCCTTTCACAGATGCATTTTACAGTGAATCTGCTGATTGTTCTGACTAAGTGTCATACTCTCTTTTTTCTTTCTTTCCCTTTTAAAAAATAAGAAGAGACTTGATAAATCTGTTTGATGCAGACTGAACAGAAGCTGTTTTGAATTTTCCGGCAGAAGTGTTTTATCTGCTTCACAGATCTTGCATATACATTCCTACTGGATGTCCTATTGAGACACAGAATGAATAATTTTCCCCAAAATAGATAAATAATGTCAAATCTAATGACAATGCAAAGTGTAAGATTAACCATTGAACTTGGCTACACTGTCTTGACTTTCAGGCATGTAACTTGTCAAATGAAATGGCAGTCTACAGTGGTACATTATGTGGTGAGTCTTTGAGTCACAGAGAGCGTGTTGAGTCACCCTTCTGTCCTGGGAGGAGGATGACACCCAGCACATTGCAGCATACTGTGAGAAAAGAATGTTACTGCAGCTCCTTCTCTAGCTCAGCAGGATGCACTGGCACGCACTGTATGAAGTCACCGGAACTTATAGCATCAAAACATGCAGCAAAGCTCTGAAATGCCTGCATTTCTGCTGCTCAGGATGAACAGCAATACCTACGGTAAAGCTGCTCTTTGTCTATGCTGCATCTCAATGACAGTATGATTCACAGATTAGACCTCCAGGGTAGGATCTTGCAGGTGTGTTTAGAGCAATCTGAATCCCTTGCAAAAATACATGGAGAAGTGTCCACTCCTTCCAGAGATCACAGCTGCAGAGCTGACAGGGTGCTCAGCTGGGACTCAGTTAATGTATCTTCCGTATCTGATTGCATTTTGATGAAAATATTTAACATCTCAGCAGAGTGCCCTAATTGCAATGTTACCAGATAGTCTGGGACATATCTCTCTTGCTCTGAATTTCTTCAGCTGAAGGTATTTAATTCATTTCCCTACCAGAGAGTAATGAAATAGTCACTGGAACAAAGAGAAAGGAGAGGGAAGAAACACAAGGTTGGTTCACGTGCAGGCTCTAGTCCTTGCTCCAATGGACACTGAAGCCTCTTAATTGGAAGGTAGCATTTTCCACAGGAGAGAAATTTACCCTGGAATACAGCTCCGTCCCATGGTTAGGTTTTTTGGTCAAGTATTAGCATAGACCTGAGCTATGCTAAATTACTTGAGACTATAACTGGACTAGTCTAGCCAGCTACTGTGGGGCAGGGGAGGTGCAGATGAAAGGCTCTTTCTGCACGTCCCTGTCCATATATTTTCGGCTGCTTCCTGTTCCCTAAAAGCCCAAATATATTGTTTGCTATTGAGAACTTAAATTAGGTGGCAGAACATCTACCAGCAGTCATTCCATACCTAACTTCAATCTTCCTGTCAAATATAGTCCCCCATGAATTTTAGGAATGCACACTTTTTGGAGTAGTGGGAATGTGGAGCTACTTGCAATCTTTTCCCCTCCAGTCTAGTGGAGGTGGTTGCATCTATTTATTCAGCTCCTGAAAAGGTAATTTTGAAACAATATGAAAATGTATCGGCAATACAAAGTCATGCTGGAATGAAAGAGACATTAAGTAGTGTAAATAAAAGCTGAATCAGACTGTATTTAAAGCAGTGTTAAGGCAGTGACACAATTAAGTGGTTGTCAACATTATCTCCCAGTTGTCACGGTTTTGTATAATTGCTTAATATTGTTTATAAACAGGTCTTTTTGCAACTCAGTAATGAATGAAATGTATATGGTCAGGACTCAGTAGACGGTTAAATGATACAAATTTGCTGTGTCCTGTTGGTTATATATAATACTTCAGCCTGAAGGCTATATTGGACTGTACTTCAAATGAATTTAAATGCAGTCTCTCAGTTGCATCTTCAAATGTTTCAAAACATCGCACATTTCCGTGGAGTTATATCAACACAATACCTATTTTTCTTTTGCTGAAATCATTCACAAAGAGTAATGATTGATTGTGTAAAAACATTTTCATTTACAAATAAAATGTAATGTGAGACAATGAACTTGCACGAAAACCCTAGATGGTCCAGTCTGTCACATGTCATTTTTTCACCTCTAAATTTATATGTGGCAGATCACAAAACATACAAATAGCTTTGAAATTAAACAATGCTTATCCACAAAATGAAAAACATAGTTAAATAAAAATAAATTATGTTTTACCAGGAATAAATAATTGTTAGATACTAAACTGCACTTGTTTCTCAGAATTACCCGTAATCATCAAAACCCCACTCTTTTTATTATTGTGAAAGAGGATCTCATGTAAAATCAGAATTTTGTGACTCTACCAGGCATTCTTAACACTGTCAGTAACTATAATAGCAGGTCATGTCTGTCAGGGAGATGAATTTATTCCTACTTGCAAGGACCTATGATTGTGGAATTTGCATGATGTTGCATTAGTGTGAATCAATAAATTAATCAGACTAGCTATTTTCTCTTCAAAACAAGTGTGTAAGACAGATGAAAATTAGAGGTAGAAAAAGAAATTTAATTCAATGTACAGTAAAGGAGCAACAGGTAAATGAAGTATACTGATGTCATTTAAGTATTAATAACTAAAGGGTTGTGAAACTGAAGCTATTGATAGCTGGTTAAAGAATCTTGTTAACACCGTGCTAAAATGAAGCATATAGCTGATTAAATAAATAAAATATTTGTATGGGAAGAGGGAAAGAACAGGGAAGGAGATTTTGTCATTATGTATAGAAACACATTGACATCTGGGAAAGGTACAGAAAAAAAATTCTCTACATATATTGACTTGTACCCCAGAAAGTTTTCTATGCAACATTTTCTTTCACGTGATGACAATAAGACAGGCAGGTGAAGGTCTTCAAAAGTCTCCAGAAATGTCAAATTAATTACATGACTGTACAGAGTTGTAGAAAATCAAACTTTTTAATATTCAAGCTCCCATGTGGAGATATCCACTTAATTCAAGTTTCTGTTTAAACATACAGCTATTAGCTACAGTTACCCTTTAAATATAATCAGAGTATCCCTGTCCTTGGAAGTATAAGACAGAAAAGGAAATTATTTAAGTAAAAAAGACAAAAAAAATAAAAAAGGTTACAATATTATCCACAAAAAAGCATGCTAAACATAGAGTGTAGTCAATAGAAAATTAATAATATGAGGATTTTTGTTGTTAAAATTCTTATTCCCATGTCTATAAAACCAGTAATAGGAACAATATTAGGAACAGTTGCTTGGGCTGGACTAAAGGATGCCACTCACTTTCCAGGCACTGTGTCATAGAATCATAGAACAGTTTGGGTTGGAAGGGACCTTTAAAAGTCATCTAGTCCAACCCCTCTGCCGTGGGCAGGGACATCTTCAACTAGATCAGGCTGCTCAGAGCCCCATCCAACCTGACCTTGAATGTTTCCAGGGATGGTTCATCTACAACCTTTCTGGGCAACCTGTTCCAGTGTTCCACTGGCCTCATTGTAAAAAAATTCTTCCTTATATCTAGACTGAATCTAGCCTCTTTTAGTTTAAATCAATTATCTCTTGTCCTATCGCTACAGACCCTACTAAAAAGTCTGTCCTCATCTTTCTTATAAGCCCCCTTTAAGTATTGAAAGGCTGCAATAAGGTCTTCCTGGAGCTTTCTCTTCTGCAGGCTGAACAACCCCAACTCTCTCAGCCTTTCCTCATAGGAGAGGTGTTCCATCCCTCTGATCATCTTTGTGGCCCTCTTCTGGACCCGCTCCAACAGGTCCGTGTCTTTCCTGTACTGAGGACTCCGGAGCTGGATGCAGTACTCCAGGTGGGGTCTCACCAGAGCAGAGTAGAGGGGCAGAATCACCTCCATCGACATGCTGGTTGGTGGTGTCACACCACCTTTCTGAGATCGGAGCTCCCAGTGTGACAATATTAACACTTATCCACCTGCTAACACCTGTGTAATTGATGAAAGCAGTGTAGAGGATATTGCATAAAGGGAGAGGAGTAGGAGCATTTGCCATTTTAGGTCTGTTTTTCACATTTCTTAGCACACCTGCAAGTAGCCATTTATTTGTCAGCCTGAATATTGATTCTGCATTTGTGATCATTCAGTTCCTCTTGAGATCATTTGTAATCATGTCACTGTCCTGGTTTTGGCAGGGATAGAGTTAATTTTCTTCCTAGTAGCTGGTACAGTGCTGTGTTTTGGATTTAGGGTGAGAATAATGTTGATAATGCACCGATGTTTTAGTTGTTGCTAGGTAGTGCTTACACTAGTCAAGGACTTTTTAGTTTTCCATGCTCTACTGACTGAGAAGGCTGGAGGGGCACAAGAAGCTGGGAGGGGGCACAGCCGGGACAGCTGACCCAAACTGGCCAAAGGGATATTCCATACCATGTGACGTCATGCTCAGCGTATAAAGCTGGAGGAAGAAGAAGGAAGGGGGGGATGTTCAGAGTTATGGCTTTTGCCTTCCCAGGTAACCATTATATGTGATGGAGCAGGGGGGAGTGAGCGAGCAGCTGTGTGGTGCTTAGTTGCTGGCTGAGGTTAAACCACAACAGTCACCTAAAGCGTCCAGTATCTTCCCAGATTTGCATCAAGACCACCTCCTTTTCTGATGTGCAAGGATCACATTTTTCCAGACATGTGTCTTGGTTTGGTTAATAATTGAGTGCTAATTCAATGCAACTATATGTTTTGTTTTCTTTTCTGCTAATCTTCTCACTCACCCTGCTTAAGAAAATACCTTTGTTTTGAATCTACAGAAGGTTCAGTAAACTATTGTGATTTAGTTGATTTTGAATGTTACTTTTCAATTGCTTAAACATTGCTGGGACTCTGTTTCTTTCCAATCTCTTAAGTCTATTAATCAGGCAATAATCACATCTACAATACTGTACTACTCACTTATCTCCACTTCAGTCAATTTCTTCTAGAAGAATCAGCCTTCTTATATGTCCTAGTCTACATACATCACCTATTTTTCAGTCTCCTCTAAATAAATACATATATTTTCTCCATTACTCCTATCTTTATAATATTATATTTTTATAATATTATAGTTTTATTCATTAATTTATACTGGTAAATCTCTCTTTTCCTAGTGTTACTTCAGTAATGCAAGCTGATATGTAAATGAGAACAATGACTTTGCCTCACAGTTACTTGTTATAAATCTTCTCATTAATGTTTTTTTTCCATTCACTGGTTAAATTTTGACAGCCTGACAATTCAAATAGGGCATAGAGTACTAATTATTTTTGTTGTTACATCATTTTTTAAAATGTTGCATTCATGCGTATCAGAATTAATATTGCATGACTCAGGGGAATGGTTCTCCACAAAGGGTGAAATAACGCCATCAACCAAACATTGCTTTTTAGTGTGTAAATACTTATGTAAGTAGCAATGAATTATTAAAAAATAGGGTTGATTAATGAAGGATTTTCACATGTGAAAGCTAAGGTTTTTATCACTATTATTTGAAATAAAAAGCCTAGTCTAGTCTAGAGAAACATAATGAGGATCTGCATAATAGATGTTATGCTAGCAAAGGGTCAGTTGAGTTTCCATTGAAGACAATGACAATATTGTACTTGTTCAAATGTGAATAGCCTTCGATGCTAAAGACATTTCATTGCGTGCTTGCATAATATGTGCCCTCACACTGCGGGCTTGAGAGAAAAAACTGCTCTTTTAAGAATACACTCATTCACATACTTAAAAATAAATTGTGTAACAGCAGTTGATACACAAAATTCTCACTCTGCTTAATATCGGGCAGGTAGCATTAACAAGAGTAAGCAATAAGTTAACATTTCTCCTATATTTCATTTTCTTTGCTTTTGAAGTTCATAGCAAAACTTGGGAATGTTATAACTACAGAGGTAGAAGTGATTCTTTATATGTGTTACTGTTGATGTCACATTTGTACTATCCTAATGAGGGGTACACCTCCGCTTCTTTTTCTAACTCATTGATTTTGGTAGGAATTAGATATCCAGTGCAAATTCTGTAGAGGATTTAGTTGGCTGAAGTTGTTATTTTGAACACAGTTAGTTTTGTCTGTGTCTGATTCCTAGGAAGCTGTTACACAGCTGGGAACAATTGCCTCTGGCAACAAATTTCAGTTACTGATTAGGAAAATAGTTGGCCAGTGCAAAATATTAAGTATAACAGTGTCTGAATCACTTAATGCTGGCTTTGGAAGTACTGGCAGCTCCTCAGCTACTTTTTAGATATCTTAATATATTAGTGTAGCTTCTGAAATGGTGAGCAGAACAAACTTTATACTTTAAAACCTCCAACACGATGTTGGAGGCCCCCTGTCACTAAATACCTAGTAGCCTTCCAAGCAGTGGGATATCCAGGCCCTTCTCAGACTAAAACTTAAACTGAGTTTTCATTTTGTTAGTATCTAAAGGTAGAAGCAAAGATGAGAAAACCTACCCTCTTCTTCTTATAATACACAAGATGCTACAGTTCATTTCTGCAAGAGCTTATATTCCAATTCAAAAAGCACTACAAACATAATGTAGAAGCAAAGAGCTTTGAGGTGGAAGGGGGTAAGGTCTCTATCACTAAGCAAGTTAAATGGCTATTCATCTTTATGGTTGTGAGTCACCTGAAAGCTTTTTTTTTTCTTTTCTT
Organism: Pygoscelis adeliae; assembly: GCF_000699105.1. Lineage (NCBI taxonomy): Eukaryota > Metazoa > Chordata > Aves > Sphenisciformes > Spheniscidae > Pygoscelis > Pygoscelis adeliae. The sequence goes on from NW_008824002.1 coordinate 1,510,276, forward strand.
TAGCATATACTTTATACAGTAGTGCATGTGTGGATGAATACATATTTATAAAGCAAATAGTTAAGGCTGGCACAACAGACTCAAAATAACAGACAAGAGCCATTCTCCGCTCTTTATATGTATTCCAAGTACTAAAGAAAGGAACTTAGCTTAAAATGTTGTTTACCATATCCAGTATATCATACAGTCTCTGCATCTAAGGGCTGAATATAATTCTTAACTTCCTAAAGAACTCTTCTCCTTTCCCCCCATTCCAAAACGCCAACGTCTCAATAACTAGTTGGGTGGCAGGTACGAAACTGGTAAGTATGGAATTGAACAGCTATTGTGCACAAACAATCATGCATCCATTTATTCACATATCTCTCTGTTATGCTTATGCTTATGGAAAACAGCCATTTAACTTAGAACATAAATCAGAAGTACATTTTGTTATTTCTATGCGCACACACACCCCGGCAATTATGTTTCTCTCAGGAAATTACATGATGTGTAGTGTAGGATTTTTCCCTTGTAAAATAACATGCAAGCAATTAATTGATAGATTCTTGACCCACTTGAAGAAGGAAAGAATCAGATCTTAACTCATAGTAAAGTCTTTTAAAAAGCTACTGTATGTGTGTGAGATGGAAATATCAAGTCCTTGCCCTGGGCAAGAGCTGAATACAATGCAAGCAGCCTTGTGAGCTTTGGCATGAGCCATGAATCAATAACAAACAGGAGAAAAAGACTTGAGCCTGCTGGAAAGGTATGCATGATATCACTGTGGGCTGATCATGGGCCCGTGGTGACATCTCACCATAGAGACTCTCAGTGGTAGAGACCGGGAGGGATGTAGTTCTGTGGCCATCTGACACCACGCAGAAGCAGTGAGCCCAAGGGGAAAACATCTGTGTTGATGCCGAGCTGCTACACAGGAGCCCAATGTTGAGATGGGCTGGAGTGTTGCATTCATCACACTTAGCTGTGCCGGTTCTTTGAAGTGATAACTGGGGGACAGGGAGCTCCCATTAACACTCTGTGTGTGTGTGTCTGTGTGTTTGAGTCCATGCAAAGTTCTCCCTGCCATGGCATCCCTCATTTAGTAAACCCAATAAACTGGGCTTAGCAGTGTGATGCTGTTTGGTGTGCGAGTGTTGAAAGGTTCATTTGTAAGTACTGTGTGCTATGTGAGAGCTGGGCACCATTCTCTAAACTGAAAGGCCTTCCTCAGGGCAATATTATCCCACAGGAGTTTAAGCATGAGGGAGAAAAAAATGGTTTTTTTACAGACGTGCCTGAAGGCACCAATGACTACATGAATTATGTTAAGAAAATAGCCAGCACACACACACGGCTGGGAGCCTCTGGCTCTGAGGACAAATGGTGGAGACTGGTTGCATTTCACCTATCTAGCACCTGGTTTCCTGCAATACTCCTAAGACATGATAATCATTTTCTCTATTTGTGTGTGTATATGTCTCTGTGTGTTCAATTCAAAGTATATGAAATAATGTGAAGGCTGTACAGGCAGTTTCTGAAAACAGTTTTACAGCATGAAACTCATGGATGTGTCACACTGCAAGCCATGCAAGTAGGGAGGATGGAGAACGCCAGGCTTCCTCAGCTAGTGTTGGAGATGTCTATATGACAGAGAGAGAAAGAGAAACCTGGTGCAACCTTGTCCATGATGTCTCCTGCGGAGCTTCCTTGGCCTCTGCTGTAGCTCCAACCCAGGGCCAGAAAAGTGCTAGTTTACATGGACCAAAAATCCCATACCTTGCTAACCACTGAGTAGTGCAGACATCAGAGGTCTAGGGCACAAACTCATTTAGATATCACCAACAATAGCTGGGGCTAATAGTACTGGGAAAGTATCAAGCATAGAGAAGAAAAAGAGAATATTTACTCCAAAATATTATTTAAACATATAAAATTGAGAAAAGAAGCAATATAATCACCTTTTTTAAAACATTACAAACTGCTGCAGTGTTACTGTGTCATCCCCCATGAGCAGTACAGTTGCAAGACGTAGCTGTCCTGCATTCCAGGCCATGGCCATAAGTGGTTATTTGCACACTGAAGCAACATTTTACCTGTCATTACGGAAAAGAAGCATTGTAATGCTCCTTTTTATCCATGCTCTGTTGACTGATTGTGTTCCCAGTAGAAGCTATCATAAGAATGGAACAAAGGACTCTCAAAACTCCTATGCACCAGACCTCACCATCCTCATAAGGACATCAATGCCAGCAGCAATGCTAGGACAGCACACTATATTTTAGCAAATAACTGTGTTGGTTTTGGCTGGGGTAGAGTTAATTTTCTTCATAGACACTAGTATGAGGCTATGTTTTGGATTTGTGCTGAAAACAGTGTTGATAACACAGGGATGTTTGCTGAGCAGTGCTTACACAGAGTCAAGGCCTCTTCAGCTTCTCACACCACCCCATCAGCGAGTAGGCTGGGGGTGCACAAGAAGTTGGGAGGGGACACAGCTGGGACAGCTGACCCAAACTGACCAAAGGGGTATTCCATACCATATGACATCATGCTCAGCTGGGGGAAGAAGGAAGGGGGGGGACATTTGGAGAGATGGCATTTGTCTTCCCAAGTAACCGTTATGTGTGATGGAGCCCTGCTTTCCTGGAGATGGCTGAACACCTGCCTGCTGATGGGAAGTAGTGAATGAATCCCTTGTTCTGCTTTGCTTGTGTGCATGGCTTTTGCTTTACCTATGAAACTGTCTTTATCTCAACCCATGAGTTTTCTCACTTTTACTCTTCTGATTCTCTTCCCCATCCCACCGGAGGGGAGAGTGAGTGAGCAGTTGTGTGGTGCTTAGTTGCTGGTTGGGGTTAAACCACGACAATAACTAATAAGTATTTATAATTACCAAGACTCTGAAAGGTTTTTTTGTCTTTGCCTTTTTTTCTGCGTGGCAGGGGAAAAGTGAGATCTATTTCTAATTAATATAAAAGCTTTACTTCTGCATATCCAATGGTTTTGTAGATTCAGAAGTCTGGTATTGATTTTTTGGAGATGATTTGCTGTAAATTATTCACATGAAACAATTGACAGTAAATGTAATGAATGGGCACTTATAGGATGCTCAGTACAGTTCTATAATATAAAATCAACTGAAAAAGGATCTATTTTAACATTTTTTTTAAGTTAACAGAGAATAACCTACCTGGGTCATAGCCAACATACATCATTTTCTCAGTCTGTAGTTATTAAGTCAGTCTTATTACATCATTCAGGTAAAATATAAAAGCAGATTCTTGCTTTTTCAGGGAAAAGTAGCTCTTCCATCCTCTGGCAGCCAGAATTTAAAATATAATAAATCAAACTTATCTTTAATACGATTCCATTACTATAATTTAAACTGAATCAGAATTAAGTTTTTCTTTAAAAACAATTTTGTGACAAGAGCTTGCAGGTATCCTTATCTTTTTGCTTTAGCCCACTTCCCTAGAAGCATGCTTCAAAAACATTTTTCTCTTACCAGATCTGGGCTTGCGGGCTGATACCACTGCCAGGCTCAACAGTATGGTTGATGGTAGCCACAGTGCGGAAGATGGCTGTTTCCCAACACCTTCCCTTTCATCCTTTGGAGGTGAGGTGCTTCCTCAGGACAATGTTAATGCAAGAAGGGGGGAGTATCAAGAATAGCAACCACTGCAAGGTCATGAATCAGGGGCTTCTAGCCCTCCAGCTGGGCCTCCTTTGCAATTTGGAGCAATTATGGCAACTATTCCAAGTTACACAGGATCAGCCATGTTGGGGCCTGGCCCTTGAGCAGACCGCTTTAAGCCGCTTGAGTAGAGCCATGGTACTGTAGCTCTCCATTGCCATGCACACCTCCAAAGGTGTGCCAAAGATGATCCGCTGGATCAAATTGCCTGTGCTCCTGAGAGAGCTTCCTTCAAATAAAGGCCAGGACTGCAGTCTTCTTCCCATGCCCTTTGCCATTAGCACCGGATCCCTGGAGCAAGCTGAGAAAAATTAGGAGGGTGAGGTTCTGCAGTTCTCAGGAGTGGGGTTTTTTTATAATAGGACACCACAGTGTGTGTCCAGAGTGATGAAGGCATGAGTGGAGCAGTGCGTGGTGGGGCAGCCTATACTGAGACCTGTGTATGGGAGAGAAAGGCAGTCCAGCAAAATCACATGGCTTTGGCCATACTGCTCAGTGGTACCATTCTCTGCCCCAAGCTATCTCCTGTGCCAGGAAACAGCAACTGCTTGCTAGTGTTAGTGTTAGCTGACCTGCACTAGCGACTATTCTAAAAATGCAATAGAACAAACATTTACATGCTGGACACACATCATGGCCATGTGGCATTTACTAGGATAACGTAGCTTTTTCTTCTAAACATTACCTTGAATTTTAAACATGTACTTTATATGCACACTCCTCTGTGACATAAAACACACCGAGGCCACACATTGACCTGCAAAACAATGGAAAAGAGAAATCCTTTAGAGATATACCAGGCAAAATGATATGTGAAGGAATATGGGTTTTCCTACCATTCACGTACATACATAAGAATCTAGGTCTGCTAGACCATCTAAATTAGATTTATGTCTCCAGGATCACTAGAAACTTTGTTTTCACTCTCTCTCAGTCTGTGTCAAACAGAAGCCTTTCTTTAATCTGAATATCATGTTTTCCTCTTCTAGACTAGTAGTTTATCCTCTCTCTATCTTTTAACTTTTTTTTCTGCTGTGCTAAGGCCAAATTTATTCAGATACTTATAAATGTTTTCCTGAATACAAATGTGTTCTTGAATTAAGAATGAACAGTGATAAAAACTGAGTGCATAAACATTGAAAACAAAGTCAACTTCAGGTATTTAAAAAGCATTCTTGCATCATAGTTTATATATAGTGTTGGTTGTTTGCTTTCCTGTTAGTCAATTAATCCCTAACTTTGATCATAGTTTAGTAGATTGTGTCAGGACAACCACTCCTTTCTTCCAATCAAAATGCTAGGAAAGATGGACATCTTTCTTGGAAGGAGATCTGACTTTTTTCAGATGTGTATGAAGCTATAATTTTGTTGAACAGCTTGTTCATAGGAGGATTGAGCCCAGCAGAAAACTAAGATCTTTTTTTTGACAGTCAGAGGGCCTTTGCTGACTTACCCCGTAATGTTTCAGCTATGCAAAGGCTCCCAACTGAGACACGTAGTTTATTGTGCAGAGAGTACAATATTTTGTGGATGCTTATTGCCAGAGTAAATCAAAAGACATGTCAGAAAAATCCATTGTCATTGTAATCACTGGCAGGGCAGGGCCAGTTTCAAGCAAGAGAAATAAAGAATGCAAGCAACTCATCTAACTGGCAAGTATGACAAATGGAGACTACTCAGTTCTACATTTTTCTGCCAGAACAATTTCTTCTTTAGAATGCTTATTCATCCAGAGTAATATAAAATGTGTCACAGAACCACTGAGTTTGGAAGGGAGATTTTCTAGTCCAACCCTGTGCTCAGAGCAAGGTCAACCTGCTCAAAGGCAGGTTGCTCAGGGCCATGTCAAGTCAGGTTTTGAATAGCTCCAAGGATGGAGACTCCACAACCAGCCTAGGCAACCTGTCCAAGTGTTAAATCACCCTTACAGAAAACAAGTTTTTTTCTTTTATTTTAATGAAATTTCCTATATTTCTGTTTGTTCCCACTGCCTCTCATCCTCTCACAGGGGCATTGCTGAGAAGAGTCTGGCTCTGTCTTCTGTACTCCCCCATTAGGTATTTGTACACATTGATAAGATCCCCCTGAACCTTCTCTTCTCCAGGCTAAACAGTCCCAGATCTCAGCCTCCCCCTGTATGAGAGATGCTCCAGTCCCTTAAACATCTTTGTATAATTATGTGAACAAAAATATTTAAAATAATATTATATACACATTTACTCCTTTGGCAAATATGAAGCTGTCATAATTTATAGGTGAAAGTATTTTTTCCTTTATTCTTTAGCCTGTTTACCCAGTTTCTGGCATAGTTATTTCCAGAAGGGTTTGGGTTTTTTTTTATTATTGTTTCATAAATCATACCTCTGAAACTACTTAGAATTCTTTTTTTTTTTCCCCCCACAAAAGATGCAGTTCCTCATGCTCTGTTAAGCAAGTACATTGGAGTTTCTCCTAGAAAGGTGCAGTCCTGCTTGCTTATTTTTCTATTGTCCTCATGCATTGCAGGAAAAATTCAACAGTGGAAAAAAATAACAGACTACTCTCTTTTCTTCTAAAAGCTCAAGCTTGTGCCTGAAGCAATAGGTCTAGTCATCTGCAAAGACTTGGTCATTACTTGTTGAATTCATTATTATTTTAGGCTGGTTTATTTTAATACAAAAATGAGTCCCAGTTGTACAAGCACATTTGCTAATGATATGTTGCAAATCTATGCACATATGTAAGAGTACATATTTTCCTATTCTGCCCTCCACTAAATCTCATTTCTTTTTCTTTTAGGTCCCTAAAAAAATCATTGCTATTCCATCTAAACTCAGCTCCCAGTCATTGCTAAGCAATGAATTCTTTTTAAGCACAAGGTCCTATAAACAAGTGATGGCCAGTGAATATGAAATTCTCTTTCTAATTTTCACATATACATTGAACCATTGATTTAAATCTTATCTTAAAAACAAACATCAGCTTGTTGTTGATGCTATGTAAAGTGCTTTGTGATGACATGTAGGAGTGATGATATAAAAATCCAGCTTGCAGCACTGAGAGGTGCAAAGGTAGCTTAATTTATTTTTTTTTCTTTTTGTCAGTTTATGCCAGAACCAGGGAGTTATTTAAAGACAGTTTTAGTCTTATTTTATGTTTGAAAATCAAAAGTGGGGTTTTAAATGACAAAAAAAAAAAAAAAGGGAACTGTGTTTGATGCTGGGGTTCCTTGACTATTGTGTTGAAAATATTAAGGATCAGTATTTTGAATACTATGCAAAATATATATATTGCAAAATATTCTCAACATCCTAAGAAGCTGGCCTGATCCTTGTGCCACCTTATTTTATGCAAGGAAGGAGTCATGAAGAATGGGAAAATGCTGCCTATAGCTTATAATAAACTTCAACGTTATTTCCTTAAAATTCAAGTTGAAAGCATTCCTCTAGTATGCATTTATTTCCAAACAGTCATTCATGATCTTTAACTGCAGCAGAACAGAGTTTTAAGGAACCGCAGGCAATAAAAATTTTAGAAAGTACTAACAGTTGCCACTGTTCACCCATCTATCTATTCTGGAGATTTTATCCAGTCACTGTCATAATAACCATGAGTTGCCTTGGCTAATGCAATTTGGATATAGATTCAGCCACAGCTCAAGATTTTTTTTTCTTTTTAATTCCTTCAGGAGATATATGAACAAATAGACGTTTTAGATCAAGTTCTGGTACAGGAATGTGGAGGTTACATTTGAACTGAGCTCCATTTGCATATCTTCATCACTGACCATGGCAATAAATCACACCTAAAAACATCATCCTAATTATTTGTCAAATTCTTACCAGCATATAAAATAACCATCAATTTAACAATCAGCTCACATCTTCCAAAGTAACAATTTTGCACAGTTATAACTTTCCATAATCAATACTGATATTTCTTTACTCTTCATCTCAAAATGCTAACTTTTAAAATCCATCAAATTACATTATCATTTTACAAAAGATATTGCCTTGACACTGTCAGATAGTGATCAATTAATATTCCTTAGTATTGCAAAATTATTTAAGTAGCAATGTACATCAATGAAGATATTAAATCAGTTAGTTATGCATGTGACCCATTCACAGTCATCTGTATATCAAACCTGAATTTTTAGATGTATCTTTAGCTCCCAATGAACAAATAACACGTAGAAAAAAATCCTAGCTGTAATCTTCCACCTTCCAGATAACTTTCAGATGAGTTATTTGTGTCCATGGATACCAAGTCATTGTGAACAGCATTCATTTTAAGCGCTGTGAATAATAATGTTACCTTTCAAATCTAACCTTCAGTACTCAAATTTCCTCTGTCAGATTTCAGTGATAAACCACACATGGATACAATTAAGGCATGAAACCCAGCATTTAGTCTAATCTCTTGTCTTGGAAAATGATCTATGCAATCTGCTTGATGTAGAACTTCACAGCCAGGACTGTGGTTGTGCTCATGCAACTATTAGTGGCTGATAGTGAAGATTGGGATCAATTTTGTTTTAATGCAATATATTTAAACCTGTTACATAGTCCAGAAGAGGGCATCTCATACATTTATTTTACTTTTAGAATCAGAGTATGTAGCAGTCTTCAACAGTGTTCAAAACACAGAAACGTTATTGACAGTATACCACTTTTCCATTTTTGTTTTTAAATAAAAACTGTTGCAATTATGAATCTGCCTTACTGTGCTTTAGTACTAAGGAAAGCTTATTAACCACTTCTGGAAATTCTGCTTGTTTAAACTGATACCTTCCCATCTCCACTGCATTTTATAAATACCAGGAATAAAAGCAGTATGTCAGTACACACACAGGTACACATACACATACATTTGTATGATAAATAAAACAGATCTCTCTTTTCCCACGATCTCACTTTATTTTTTCTCTCTCTTATGCCTTTTTTGAAAGGAGCACAAAGCTAACAACAACAAAAAGTAGGAAAGCAAGATGGTCATTTTTAAAATTGGAGATGGCTGTAATTTTCCGCACCAAAGGTTACAGTGGAAAGAAGGTTTGATATTTACTTGTTCAGACTGTTACAGCCCACTCTATTTGCCAACATTTCACACAAAACTGCTAATAGCCATGGAGGTTCATCTCCTTGTTGAAATTTGGACCCAATTTTTCTGGCATATTTTCATGGAAAGACTATTCTAGAAACTTAAAAGTGGCTGAGCAGAAAGCTTTATACAATATTGAGTTGTATAATGTTCAGCAAACATGATGATACAAAAGATTTTTTTCTTATGAAGCTGTATTTCTTTTTGCAGACTATACAAGTGTGTAATAAGACATCAGGTGGTCTTTAACATGACCATTGTTAAAGTTCTGTTCCATTTATACCTATTAAAAAAAAAAGTTTTAGGAAAACAAGAAATGCTGAATGTTATCATAAATGCTCATATCTTATGCTGAATGCTCATATGGTTGTGTGCCATCATATTCCTTTTATAGATGTTACTTGTTCCAACTATTATTTTTCCTTATTACTGGTAACTGCAATAATGTCAGTACTACTGAAACATTTCCATTTATAAGTTAGTTAAATATAGGGAAGAATTTAAAAATAATATTCATTTTGTATTGAAACACCCATCTAATTATCCCTGATCTGATTTTTACGGTATAATGTCACTTATTGCAAAATCATTTTTAACGTGTGATTTTATTATTGGAAGAATAAATTAATTCCAATATGAGTATTATTTAGAACTACTACATGATAGTAACTAACATGTTATGAACACATCATATTTTAGTACCCCACAAAAAATGGTGTTTTAAGTAAATATTTCATAATTCTGTTTAACACTGGCCAGAATGTTTATTATTTAAATATGTTCTCAGTTCCTTTATCATACAGAACATAGGTACAGCCTATTAGATTATACACAGTATAGTATGATTAAATCTGTTTCTGCTTATTTTTACTTTAGGTGTTCTTGTCTTATTTTATTGTTAACATTTTAATGGAATTTCCATACTACAAACTTATACAAAAGTATCTCAAATCCACCTCTCCTGTTCAGGATACATACAGATATTAATTCAAATGGCCCCTAATCATAAGTGTACAGACTGGGGAGCAGGGACATAGATGTAATTAATTTACTTAGAAATGTCATAAAACTCAGAGATGTGTAATGAAATTACACAGTGATAAATATGTAAACATCACTTAATTCCATCATAAACTCTGATGTGACAGAAATAATGATGAATGGTAATGTAGGATGAAGCTTATTCTTGGCAATCAAACAGTTTTATTAGAGAGGTCAACTTTATAATATTTAAGACATATTTCTTTAAGAAATGTATATGGGTTCATATTAATCAACAATTAAAATTTGAAAGATATGCTGATACTTAATCATCCTAAACTAAATTTAAAACAATATTTTTCTGTGGTGTAAGCTTAAATACATTGTTGATAAATGGGTATAATCATCAGAAGACGACTTCCAGTATTTTATTTTAAATTGTGTTCTTATTCAACAAACACCATACAAACAAAAATAAAACAAAACCTTAAAATCCTCCCCATACTTGAAATGTTTGTCTTTGCATTGAAAATGCTGAATCATGTAAGACTGCTAAAACAGTATGATTCCTTCTTGTAAAATGTAATCAAAGCTAGCCAAAAAAAGAGCTGTAGACCAGAGAAACGAATAGTTTTTGAAATCACATAAAAAGCTATGCTGGAAGAACATCTTAAAAAATAAATAATAAGAAGAAAAAGATACAAATTAGGCAATGGTGATTTATGTTTCACTTAACACATTAATCTTTCTTCTTAAAGGTTTTATCCTGTATCAGAAATAGTGTGGCCAGCAGGAGCAGGGAAGTGATCGTGCCCCTGTACTCAGCACTGGTGAGGCCGCACCTCGAATACTGTGTTCAGTTTTGGGCCCCTCACTACAAGAAGGATGTTGAGATGTTGGAACGTGTCCAATTCTATGATCTTGAGCATTTTGATAAGACAGTACAAGCACAACTAAAAAGTATAATCATGCATTAACAAGTCTATCATAAATGTATATTAAGAAAGTGGCACATAGAATTTTAATCATATATTTCTCTGCATGGAGTCCTCTCTATATCCTTGCAGTCTTTGGGATGAGCAGATGAACTGACCTCCTGAGATACTTGCCAGGCTTTTTCCTATGACTTTGTGTTAAGCAAAAAAATAACTCTCTATGCCTTGTTTCACATCATGCCCGGACTTGCAGGATGAAAGTATACATTAGCTGAGATGAGAGTTGTCATAAAGGATACGCACCATGGCCTTTTCCCAAATCCTAATGCAGTCCTCATGCACAGCATGACAATTACAGTGAAAAAGAGTCTTCTACATTAGCTATGTAAAGGGAACTGGAAAACTGTATCATTGCAGATACATACCAAAATGCAAAAGAAAAAGATACACATGGGACCGCTTTAGAATTATAAATTGGTATAATTTATCAGAGTTCATCTGCAATATGGAGAAGCTAACAGATGCAGAACTGAAACTCCCAGCATTAACACAATATCTGTATTTTCATTCCTGACCCTCTCACACCTTTCAGCAACAAATAAGTGCATTAAATCTAAAGCTCTCAATCTGAGTATTGGAAGGGTTCATGTTTTTGAAAGTAGGAATCCTTTATTAAAATTCAAGTTTACTTCAGAAAGGTTTAAGACGTGATTATCCTGAACTGTCGTAAAAATTGGTTCCGCTTAAGAACAGTGAGAAATGATATATAATTAAAAATTACAACAGCAGCACATTTTTCTAAATAATTGGAAGAACTCTGAAATTATACTGACAATAGTTAACCACCATGAATGCACTAGAGAAAGTAAAGAAAGTGATGAGATTCACCTGATGAGTTTTCAGTACAGAATCAGATAACCTGAAATACTTATTTCCAGGTTAAAAGGAAAAACAATAATAGTTGAATAAACCGCGATTTTAAAATTATAACTTACTACAGGCACCTTTAGTAAGATTGCCAGGCATATCAAAATTTCATATTTTATACACAGTCTCTTTAATGTGAAAAAATTTCCATTTTCTTGAACATTCATATCATCTTTTGAATTTGAAGATCTTAATTACACGTCTTTTTTTCCCCCCTTTGAATTAAAAAAAATAATTAACTTACTGTCACCTAAACCCATATTATCTTCAACCAGTAACTCTCAGTTACTTCTTACCAAAACTGAGTCTAATACAGGGTCATGTCTTATTTGCTCAGTGATTATTTGGTGAAGAAAATGGGTAACATAGGTAATAAAATGTAAAAAAGAAAAAAAAAAAAGAAAAAAAGAAAAAGTCCTGCCATGACTATTACAATTTGTTCACCATTTTAAGATTATTTTGATCCAGGCCAATTCTGTTATTATTATGCCGTCATTTCATTCTCTCTGTCTTTTCTAAGCTCTTTAAAGCTCATTCTTCCTTGAACACCTTTTATACTGTTTCTTGGGTTTTTAACTTTTAGTCATTGAGTTCCACTGTTAGTGACTAGCTTGCCCTCTTTCTAATATCCTTACAGTATCTACTTCACACTTGTAGTTCTGGTTCTTCTGTTTGTTGACCCACCTGGGTCTGTCTTTGGACCTGTTTGTAAATTTTGCCGTTATTTCTTGCTGACTATATTCAACTCCCTATGTGCAACTCTTTCATGAACAGTTATCACCTACTTCACTATTGTGTTATTATTCCGTCTTCCTCCCTCATGATAATTCTTTATTGTAATGTCCTATGTGACTCTTTTTTTTTTTCTTTTTTTTGTGTGTTAAAAAGTAGGCATGGCAATTGCATAGTGAGTCCAAATTTGTCCCCTTGGAATTTCAGGATCTTTACAATCACAGCAGCCTGAAGGCTGGTTTTCTCCAAAATGGACTTCATCCAACCACAGGATCTTGTGTTTCTGAACACCTATCTATGGCTGAAGGTCTCAAAAACCTAGTCGATGTTATTTTATCTCCAAAGTCATCTGTCTATTTTCGCAGTTTATTCAATCCTTCCACCTACTTTTTTTACAGATGAGAAAAATAACACTTGAAATCCTTTAAGATTCTAATTCTTTGACTGCCTCATAGGTTGGCAAAGTAATTCTTGATACTTTAGGAGGAAGCTGTCAAATCTATCATGATGGATGAATAGCAGATTCTGCTGTGTTCACCTTGGGATTTTATTCAGCCTCAGATAAACACCTGCTGCTCTTTCCTCTTTCATATTACTTGGTCTCATTTCTCCTGTTTCTCCAGGCTGTAGTCTCCCATCATCCCTTTCTATTCTTTTGCGGTACTAGCTGTTATTTTCTTCTTCTTCTTCTTCTTCTTCTTCTTCTTCTTCTTCTTCTTCTTCTTTTTATATATTTTATTTGCAAACCCATCATCTTATGCTACCTGTTTTTTTTCTCCAGCAGCAAATCTTTTTCTGAGCACTCTTCTCCATTTTCTATGTTCTTGGAGACTCTTTTCCATAAGCTTCTCAAATCTAAACTCCTGTTTACACAACAGCTCAGTAGCCATCAGGTCTTGATCAAGTGACACTACAATCTTTCACTGGGGCACCATTCAAGATTATGGAAGAAAAGGGGGCTTCTTATTTTGTCATTGTTGTTGTCTCTTCCATTCTTCAGATCCTCTGCAGCTCTGCATCACTATCACCTTATTTTCCTTAGTTCCTTCAACTTAGTTTCTTCAACTCTGAAGAAAAAAAAGAAAAAGTCTAGTTCTTTCTCTCAAATACCACAGGATATAGGATATAAAATATGACAAAAGGTATGACAGGGAAAAGAAAGATGCTGAGACAAGCAGGGGACAAAAAGAAGACAAGCAGAATCTGTGTCTGCCACAGCACTTAAATCAATAGGAGCAAACAGAAATAGGGGATTCTCTGATGGAGTTCTGCATGATTCATTCACAGTTGCCTGTTTTGGTTATGAATAAGATAGATGGAGTATGATACCATTCATTATTTGTATTTGATAATAATAAATACCATGTATTTATTAAAACAAGGAAAGTGGATGAAAAAGGTTGTAAATTAACTCCTTAAAAATTAAATCAGAATTAAGGTTACCTCAACTAATTTGTATTCTCATCTAGCTTTGGTCAATTGACTTCATTGGATCTATGTTGATTTACATTGTCTAAGAACATTATCTATGGCTGGTGTATGGCATTAATTTAAATAGGGCACATATCATGTCAGATAGGGAAGCCAAGAACTTGAAATGAATGATGGGCTATCCAGGAATATTTATTGCTGTTAATGAGTAGTTATCACCACCTCCAAAATTGCATGCAACATAATTTCCCTTCAAACAGGTATTGAGTCTGTTTTCATTTGCTTATGAAGACTTCTTTTTGAGAAATGAGAAGCTCATATGATGGAGTTATAGTTTACACTGAAGTTCAAAGGAATTTCAACTTGTTTGAAAAGTTTGGAGAATGCTATAATAAAACCTTATTCTAGGAGAAAGTTTTGTGGTGATTTCTGTGGGTTTGGCAGGAGGGTGTTTATTTGGTTTTGGGTTTTGTTTTGTTTTGTTTTTCAGCTAGGATTCAAAAGGCCAGAAAAAAAATCCAACATGTTTCACATTATCTTCTCTTCACCTGTATCTCTCATCACAATGATATATCCTTAACAGCAGCTTTGTGTTATATTATACTGAATATTGAGTTACATTCTTAGATAGACACAAAGTATTTACAGAGATATTAATATAAATTATGCCAGCATATCAGTTTCCCTTTAATAAGCCCAAGTGAACCTTAACTGGTTCTGAAAATATCTGCCAATTTTTTTTCACAGTGTTTGCTTCAGCTTTATGTTAGCCTCAGCAGGAGGACAGACTTGCTGTGGAAAGGACTGATCGTGCCCTGAAGCTGGTCAGTCTCCCCAGGACGGAGGCTACAGGAAAAACAGTGCAGAAACACATAAGTGGCTTTGCAATTGTCAGTTTGTGCCTTACATATCTTGTGCTAAACCAGAGCTAATAAAGTGTTATTGAACCATGCTGACCCTGTTTTGTCAGTGTCTCTGTACTTCTTGCCTTGATGTGTCCTGTAGTATCTATATTGTCTTTATTATAACTGAGGCATCAGAGGTTCAGGCAGTGGATAGTCTGGAAAACAGGAAAGACCAAAGCAGGGATTTGGAATCTCCCCGATGTGGAGGAACAACACCGCACAAGAAATTTCTGAAGTTGATTCAGCTTGTTTTCCTACAGCCACTGGAGTAACTTTGCTTCCATTCATTCAGAGGCAATATTATTATGATGTTCATGGGTCCAGCTTCTGCATTAACATGAGATTCATGTTGTCCTTGAATGAGGGGTGTGAAGAGCCAAGCTGATCCATCATTCTGCAAGTGGAGGAAAAGTTATTTGTATCTCTCTACCCTTCTGACCCTCTTTTTTTTTTTCCCCTCTCTCTCCCAAGGTCGCCTACAGCTTAAGAAAGGGGTTAGCAATCTTTCAAGGTTATGTTCAATCTTTCAAAAGCTATGTTTTTCTTTCCCGAATTCTCTCTCAAAATACCTCACTCAGGACTCTCTCATTTCCTATCTGCTTAATTCTCTCTCAAAATACCTCACTCAGGACTCTCTCATTTCCTCTCTGCTTGACATTTAGTCAAATTGTGGCCCTAAATGAGAAGACAGAAGCAAACACACAATAATAGCCAACAGAGGGATAGTAAGAGTTTAAAAATGTCCCTATTTATCATAACTTTGATACATATTTTTGAGTAGGCTTTTACTTATTACCCAAAGAGATTATAAGGTACATCTTAAAATAAAACTGCCTATTCATAAAACTAAAATATTAATCTCCTAAATAATTCAGAAAAAGTCATTATTTTACAATTTTCCCAGTTAAATGTAATTAATGCCTGGAAGTACCACAGACTGCTTGATAAATCAGAGATGTCAGAAATTCTAGCAATGTTCTTTTGTAGTAAGTCTCTTCAGTAAATAATGGTAGATCAAACAAAATAATTTCTTCACATAAAGGGATTTGCATATTTTTCTGCAGAGTAACTGTACAATAGGCATAATTTTTCATGAACTAAGAGTTCCTTTTGAACTATTTTGCAGATGCTTCCTATGTTTCCTGAATATATGCTGAAAAAAATACATATTTCCCTTTAGAACAGGAAAAAGATGCAAGCAAGAGTAAGGCAATACATGGAGATCTGGTGTTTTACTAGATTTGCATGGAGGGAAGGAGTTTGACTTGTCAGGGAAGATATTCTTGTTGATTCAAAGCTACCTGGAGATGCAAGGTTTGGTGTCCTGAAAGATCCTTTCTTTTGCGTGATTCGCTATTTTTGTACAATATATTAAAGCCACAGAAAACTTGTAATCTGATCGCTAGCAAAACTCTCACATCCCAATTAGAAGAGGACGTGTCCCATACACTTTCTACTCCTAGCTAGAAGTCTAATTCATCATAAGCATGTTTCTATTGCACCACATGGTCTCTAGTCATGAATAATACTTTCCTGATAGATATACAAGCAGACTTTCTACACATAAGGGTGCAGAAAATAAAAGCCAAAGATTTTGATAGACATTATGCTGTTCTTTCCAGTGGTATCTGCCATTCTCACTTATGATCATGCTCTTAGACAGAACTCTCAACTTTTTGCTGAGTGTATGGTCATTACAATGATAAAAGCGATCTTCCTACTGCTATTGATTTTTCCAATGAATTTTCAGCATGAACATTCTCTACCCCTGAAAGCACTCCAGCTGTGCTGCACAACAGGATAAGTAGCATCTTTCTGTTTTCCTGAGAAGCTGCTTTCTTCATCTTCTGATCTTTCTAACTTTTCCAACTCCAGTTCACTTTACTTTACAAAAACCTGTTTACAGATTAAATGAGAAAAAAAGTAAAAAACAGTCAAATGAAAACAACATAAATAAAGAAATTACTTAGAAGTTGTTAAGACCTTTCTAAGGTTCAATTGAAATATGCTTTCTAGATTTCACCTTTTATTTTAAAGGTTAAAGGAGGCAGCTGGAGTCTTCATGAGAAGGAGGGGTTTCTGTTTTTCAGTGATTCCAGGTAACCGACTTCCTAAGGAAAGCAAAGAAACCAGAAAATATTGTGATGTGGGTAGGTTTTATTTTGGTTTAATGTGAAGATATTTGAGCTTTCTTGGACTTTATTTACACTATCAGAGTGTATTTTTCACAACAACTAGCAGATACAGCTCTCCTAAATATGAAAGAACAACACTGTCTGCATTTTCTCTGGGCAGTAGGTCACAGATTGTTTTTTAATGTCATGCATCATTCAAAAGTTATTCTATGAAGTGAGAATATGCTGTATCCTCCTTGGCAAAGAGAAAGAAAAAAAAAAACAACAGTATTTTTGTCTGCTTTTCAACAGCACACACTTGATTAGCCACAGATATTTTTTTTTTTCATACTTGTGCCATAAGTTACATCAATTTATCCATGAATTAGAAAAGAAAACTAATCTTTTCCTGCTTTACCATGAATGTGTTCTTCACTGTTCAGGAACACAGAACATGGATATCTGACTTCAGCAAATTCACAAGCAAAACTTGCTCATCTGAGTAGGTTTTAATATTAACAAATATTAAAAGTATCCCTGGAAAGAAATAGAAATAGTATGGTGTTAGTAGCTACATATGTTCTGTGTAATCTCTGTTTTCCCTCAGTTGCTCATGATGATAGGATGTTGCCATTAACCATTACCATGCATTTAATAAATATAATTCATGATACTGCCTGCAAAATATTTTCTTTATTTTTAATTTGTAGGTTTCAGTCTCTGCAGTATACACTGAACTTCATAATCCTCGAATTATTTAAAAGTTGGTGTTGACATATAATGCAATGCTTGGTCAGACATCTTAGTAGAAGCAATCAACATGTGCATGCAATGTTTCTCAATTGCCCTTGAGTAGACTGGGCTATTATCTACCCTTAATAAGCTGCAGTCAGCAGCAGAACCTAGGTGGAAACAATGGTCTAAGACCTTTTTGCAGCCTTTTGGAGCCTGGATCAGACCTTCATGAGTCTTCAGGTGACATGTTTTAATATTTAATCAAAATGACTATTATTTCATAGCATCTAAATGTGCACCACAAGGATCTTCATGCAATTAAGAATCACAGAATCACAAAATGATTGGGGTTGAAAGGGAGCTCTAGAGGTCATCTTGTCCAACCCCAACCTCCTCCAGGTGGCAGGGCCACCTAGAGTGGAGGTGGTGGCCCTAGAGAGGACCATGTCCAGATGGCTTTTGAATATCTCCAAGGAAATGCAGTTCAACATTTGTAGTTCTTCCTAGCAAAATTGTGGGGACACAGTTGGAGTTGGAGGATAGAGATATTGCTATTAGGATCTCACTAAGTGTGATGATACTAAATTGCATTTTAGCTATGCTTTTGTTGTCCATGCCTTAAAATCCACTGTGAAACAGTGACAATGTTTTAAAGATGGCACGTACAAGGGCTTTCATACCACCTGACTTTGGGCACCCAAACTAAAAAGTTAAGTGAGTCAAGTACTCTTCCTAGTGTTTTCTAGTCATTTGAGATAGTTATAAGTACTATGTCTTCCTTGGCTTACCATCTAAAGGATCTAAAGGATCCTCCTCTCTCTAGTTTGCCTGTAGAGGGAACTTATGGAGAATAACCTTAGCCTGGTAGTTATGACATCTCCCAGTCTAGCCCAGAGTTATGATGCAGTAAAACAAAATACTGTGCATCATGTCTGCAGCTCCTCACTCAGATTAGCTAAGAAACACCACGTCATTCACCTCCTTTCTGCTAGCTGTTAGTATTCTGAAGTAAAATGATCTCCAGTGCCTGGGATAATATGAATAAAACAGAAAAAACTACAGCTGTCATAGTATATATTTGAATGTGACAATCTGTATTAATTCAAAAGGTCCATATTTCATGCTTATATTCATAACCTACTCAAGGCCCCTAGAAGAGAGTCCATCAGAAACAACAGGAGGGCTCTCAGATGCAAATGCAAGAAATAGCCTTTCATAAACTTTTGATAAACATACCTTCTGGGCACTCTACTGGTTATTTAAAGTAGCAAACTAATCTCTTTCTGATTCTAAACATACCTAAGAGTAGTAAGAAAGCTGTCAATGTAAATATCTTATTTTTCTTCTCAACTCTTAAGCTACCACAGTGATTGCACAAGCTTTTTCCTTAGCCTGCATATATTTAAAATACCACAAACCAGATTTGTTTCCTTGTTAGTAGCTAGGGAGTAGGTCTTGCTGAGCCTAGGAAGTTTTAGGATGATAGGCTCAGATTAAATTTACTAAAATCACTTAGATCAAAAATTGATACTGTGAAGGCATCTCCAGTCCCAAAACTCAAATTAGAAAGGGCTGACTACAAGCAGGTGTTTTATGGGAAGGTGAGAATAGGATTGATACTTGAAGGTATTGAACGATTCATTGCAGTGTTTCTGCAAGCTGTTACCAGAAAGTGGAAAGACTCCATGCCTTTTTATGTATTGCTGCTTTTGTTCAATGAAATTTACATTTTAATCTACAGGGGATTTCATATTGTTCTGTCAGAGTAGCAGCAGATCCTCCAGGAAGTGTTCAGTTTACTAGCACAAATACCTTGGCATTATTTTCTTTTCGTGTAATGAAATCTATTTTTTGCCTTGAAATAACAGAGCAATCATATTTAACTTGTTCTTAAATTTTGTATTGAAAAGGCTAAGTCAACCCTTGGACTGTCCCAGAGGCACAGTTCTAAGCCCCTTTCTTACCTGCACATCCCCCTTGTTCCTATGAAACTACCATTTTGCACGACTGGTCAACAGACACCCTGAAAATGTGCTTCTCTCTGCTCATCTTCATTATGGCAAATGTGAGGCATACTATGCCTCGCTCACTCTCTCTCTTTCCTCTTTTCTGACAGAAAGGTGAGTCGATGGAAATATTTTACATGTCAATATTTTTACTTAAATTTGCATGTATCTACATTTTTATTTAATTATTACTTATTTAATACATGTATTTACATGTATTAAAATATTTACATGTAAATGTTTTTACATGCTGTGTAGGTGTACGGTGAAACCTAAGTTGTCAGCTGGTGTCCTGGGATTAAAGGTAGCCACTCCGACTTCCGTATTGTCTCCTATCTTTTCTTGTTCTTTCTATTTTGTTAAGTCTATGCTTTGCCCTTCACTACTTCAAGCCTTCCTCCATTAGACCGTCCAGTGTCACTTTTCTCTCCCTTTTTTTCATCATGACACTCACAAGCTTCCAGATCCGCTTCTTAATGTTCCCTCATTACCCCGCATGTAAAAGAAATTGAGTTCTCTGTGGCATAGCACAGTCAGAGCACAAACTGTAATAGTATCATTTAAAAAAATGATCAGAACAGTATTGCTGAAAACTATGCTTGAACGGCTCAAAACTACTGTTCTCATTAACAGGATGCTTTTTCTGAGCCAACTGAGAGAAAGTCAGTGGCTCTTTATAATAAAAGGTGCAGAAACATTAGGAGGAAAATGCAACAGCAACAACAAAATGTTGAAACGTGTTCTGGCATTGCAAGGTGTCAGTGCTCTGCTCTGAAAGAACTGAAGTTAATATAAATTTTGACATAGACTTTAATGGGAAAAGCCCTCGGTTCGTTGTGAAAACTAATGTCTATTTTTCGTTTCCTCTTCGTGAGAAGCCTATGAAAACATATTACCTGCTGTCTGGCAGTGGCATATATATATATATGCTATTTACATTAGAGTAGCTCCCCTTCAAAGTCTGTACAATGCATTTTGTACAGTTTATGACTTCAGCTTTGGGCAAGGATATGAAGGTTCTAAAAGTGTAGTATCCCCATGTGGGACACTTCTGGTTTTCATTAACAAAATGAAATAACCTGCACAGGATTTTGAATCCATCACTTCTTTTTTTAAATTTCAATAGGATTGCAGTTGAACATGAGGAAAATATACTTGTCTAAACTACTATATCTTATCCTGAAAGCACAACATGACAGCTAGAAGGCAGACCACCTGTGGTTAAATTAGAGATGACATACATGAATGCACTCACTTATTAAGACACCAAGTTTAAGGAGGCTTTATCTTAAATCCCTAGTTTCTTCATTGAAATAAACAGACATCCTAACCCTGCAGCTTCAAGAAAAAAAGTGTAACTCATAATACTCTGTGATGACTCTTTTTTGGCCTCAGAGAAGTCCTCTGGATATTTTTCACTCCATTTGCTCTGTATGCAATGAGAGGGAAAGTGAGATAACATACCCCACAAGCTTGCATGTGACTGTGACATTTGTCAAAGCTGTTACATTTGATGACAGCTGAAAGGTGTGCAGTCATCTGATTGTGCAGGCAAGTGAATCCCCTTGTCATCACTCCCAAGCCTAAAAACTGCTTGGACCTATGCCAGAAGCACTGCAGTTTTAGCAAATGCAGTGGGTTGATGTACCGGTGGGTTGATATGCTAAGACCGAGCAACACGCTCAGGTTAATGACAGCTGCTCTGTCAACTGCTTCCTGATGCAGCATTGTTTACAGATTAAGGAGTAAAGGTAATGTTTTGACAGGTTATTTTGGGGTATTGTGTTTGAATGTTTGTCTGGTTTTGTCGGTTTTGTTTGTTTACTTTTTTGCTTAAGCTAGAATGTGAGGAAACTGGTAAAATATACTTCTATATATCACAAAGAAATGAGAGTTGTTGCTATTGGGACTTTTCAGAAAATATTCACTACTCTGGAACACTAAAACATGATTCTGTATTTCATCTCCCTGAGAATAAGGCAAGAATGAGGCCTTTTCCACCGGGATAACAGTTAAACTATCCAAGCAGATGTTTAAATGCATGCTGTTAAGTTTTTTATCTAACTAAGATCGTGGTTGGAATAATTGCTGAATCTGAAGAAGGCCAAAGGCTTATTTTAACATCTGATTTGGCTCTGTGGGTGATGTCCTGACTTTACTAAGTCGAGCATAAATCTCTCATTGACTGCAACGAAGACAGTATTTCACCCTGTTTGTATCACTAAAGTGCAGCAAAATATATCTGGGTTTTGACAGACTCTTTCAACAATATCACTCTTTCACAGTTAATGTCAAAACTGAATTCCTTCTGCATAGGATGCCACAAAATATCTACTCCTCTGCAAACTTTCATCATTTCATACAAATTAAATCCAGAGATACCATTACATGATCCTACATGTACCGTTGCTTCCTAAGAAGATGTGAATGCAGAATGAGAAAGAAAAATCTGTAGGCTCTCAAGCAGCCTATAGGGAGCTGCAGCATTTGCCAGACACACAGGCAGCCGAAGACCTCAAAAACACCTTTTCATCTCTAACTCCTACTGTGCCACCCTTCTTTAGAAATTTCAAATACTACATTGTCTGTCCTTCCATACATCAAAAGCCACTAGCTTTCACTCAGATATGCTCTATCAGATGAAAAAAAATTAGTTAGTGAAATATTTCAATCTTCAGAAAAATGAAAACATGAGGTACAGGTAGGGTACAGCAGACACTAAGGAACTGCTGGTGCCTGAAGCCCCATACAGTCAGAGAACCTCTGCTGCTGTCCCTGCCCTTCACTTTCATGTTCTGCAAGGCCAGGGGGGCTTCTCAGGCTTGACATTTTTTTTCTCCTTCTGATATACATATCTCACTGAATTCATATCTTTCATGCCTTCAGGCACTAACCAAGGCATCTTAATGGTAAATGGAGAACAGTATTAGCCAGATATGCTGAGCCCCTACAAAACAACCTTAAACAACAGAGAAGCACGGTAGTGGTAGAGAACTTAACAGGAGTCTGGATCTCAGGATATGGAGGCATCGAATGAGGAGATGCATAAACAACATTTCACTAAGCAACATCCAGCAGAGATGAAGATCCTGTCCTGAATCAGTGCATGGACTGTTTTTATTTGCCATTGGCACATATTGGTAACTACTGTTGTTAGCCAGAAACAAACACTGTGTTGCCTTCGTGATCAACAAAAGTAATCTATACACACGTGATTTTTTTTAAGTGCTCCTTAAACATGCTCCCCCCACCACCATCAGTACTGGAATTTCTTCACAATTTCTAAGTCTTTCACATCTTATCAAACCAGCATGTGCTGCCTTTAACATCTTCTGTTCATGATCCAGCAAGAGGGAGAGAATTATGACAGCCTAATCTAGCAGGAATCATTTAATATTCTTATTTAGTGAGAATAAATAACCCTAATGAATGCTGAGCTTCTCCTTGATGATTTTGTCAAAAATCTAAGAGAGTTTTCAAGTGAAGAAAACCTCAACTCTAAACCCCCCCTCTGTAAAAAGAGCGTTGCTGTCTCTTGTCATTTGTAAATGAAGTGACCATCACATTTTCTAGTTTTGCAAACAGAAAAAAGTTCCTGATCTGGCCCCTAAAAGGCATTTCCTCCCCCAGTGTCAGTATAAAACAAGAATCAATTGATCGAAAAGCATGCCTCTCTTTTTATCAGTCATCTTTCATGAAGTCTTGACTACTGGTGATTGTAGATAAATCAGAAAGCATACAACAAGATTTTTTTGTGGTCCCAAGTACTTTTTAAGTCTGGTTAGGGAGAAAAGAGTGTTTTTACTTGAAAGGCAAACAATTTCAATATCTTCTCAGTGACAAATCATAAATAAGTCACTCCATTCAATCACTTTTACTGAATAATTTCAGGTTTTGACATACAGAGAATAGGATATAAATAACTTTAAAAAGTTTTGATAATAATCTTGATAATAATCAAATATAATTTCTAAAGATGTACTTATTTTACAAAAAATTGATGTTGAAATGACCAGACATATTGAGAGTGGTTCTGCTCAGCCTTGTGCTGGATGAGATGCTGTTAATTTTTTATTTATTCATGAACTAAGTGGAGGAATAGGCAGTATGCATAGGAAGTCTATTGACAAAAACAAGCTGAGAAGAACTGCAAATATGCTAGAAGAAAAGCTTTACATTATAAATGATTGTACAGTGTTCAGTTTGGAGGCCTGGATCATATTCTTATGAAGAGAGGTTGAAGTAGCTCAGCTTGCTCAGTATGACAGAAAGGAGGCTAAAGGACTACCTACAACTACTTGAAGAGTATTTCAAAGATAATGTACCCAAACTCTTCTCAATTGTACCAGGCAAAAAAGCAAACTGCAGGTGAGGAAGGTCATATTGGACATTAGGAAAACATTTTTCACTATAAGGGCAGTGGATCACTAGAATGGGTTACCCTGAGAAGAATCTTCCTCCTTGGAAGTTTTCAAGATGTAGTTAGACAAAGTCATGGCTGGCCTGGCCAAGAATATGCAATACTCACACTTCAAACTGTGGTCTGGACTAGATGACCTTGGGAAGTACCTTCCAATCACCATTCCTGTGCTTCTACACTTCTGTGAAAATAATCCTATAATGGCAACAGTATAATGAAAGGTATGCAGAACATAAACAAGTGCAAGATAAAGCTAGTCACCAATGCAGAATGGATACGAGTTGGCTCACTAGTCACAATTCTGGAGTCTATTGCAGATCACAAAATAAACATTAGCTAATATCAAGCTGTCACAAAACAAGGGAAACTGTACTTGGGTGCATAAACAGACATGACATCTGTAAGGCATCGGAGGAATTCCTCTTGATTTATTCAGCACATACAATGTCTCAGCTGGAATACGGTATCAAGTTTTGGTCACTGTATTTCCAAAGAATTGTGGATTGATAGAGAGTTGAGAAGATGATAGGATGGGAAGTTACAAAACATGATGCCCAAGAAAACTGAAATTGAGATCATCTGGTCTAAAAAAAGAGATACATTTTGAAATACGTGTTGATTTGAGCCCTGCCTAGTTTCAGGGATGAATAAATCTTACTTGTTTCAGAGAGGCATTTTCAGAGAAGCCTGCATGGAAACAGGACAACATGCTGTGTCCCTTTGGAGCTGATTTTAAAATGTCTTAGAGAAATCTTTGAAACATCTCTTAGAGAGAAAAAGACGACGACCTGTGATTTCAAATAACCAACAGCAGTTTCATTTTAGGTTATATTTTTTTCTGGAGTTGCTCCAAAAAAACTTTAAGGAATTGATAATGATTATTATTCTCATGTTATAGGGAGAATAGACACACACACAAAAAAGAATAATGGAGGTTCATGACCTACTCAGTTAAAGCAACTCAAAACTCTACTGCATTAAACATACTCACTAAAAATGACATTTTGACTTAAAATAATTTTTTAAAATTAGGTTTTTTTCATTTTTGTGTAATCCTCATTTCTAGTTCACATTGGCATGTTTGATCATTATGATAAGAAATAATGCTTTTAGTAAAGCATATCTCCAATCATCATTGTGCATTTACCAAAGAGAAAAGCAGAAGAGGTGTAATTAAATTTGGATTTTGGTTTTAAGTAACAATTTCAATTATGTTTAAAATGTGGAGTGCTACAAGAACTTGTCATACCTTTAAACCTAGGATGAAGCCTTTCTCAGCCTTAATGTCATGATCTCTGTTGAATATGCTTTTCCTAGTGGAAGCACCTAATCTTCAGTTTCATCCATGTACAACTAGGGGAACAGTATTGCAAGAGCCAAAACCAGCATCTGTTGCTTTATTTCCCATTCCCAACTGGGCAAAGGAGATCTGGGGGAAAAAAAAAAAAATTACTACACTTTCTGCTTTCTAAGAAAATTACTTAGAACAAGTCTTATGAGGAGCGGCTGAGGGAGCTGGGGTTGTTTAGTCTGGAGAAAAGGAGGCTGAGGGGAGACCTCATCGCTCTCTACAACTACCTGAAAGGAGGCTGTAGCGAGGTGGGTGTTGGTCTCTTCTCCCAAGTAACTGGCGAAAGGACGAGAGGAAATGGCCTCAAGTTGCGCCAGGGGAGGTTTAGATTGGATGTGAGGAAAAATTTCTTGACTGAAAGAGTGGTTAAACATTGGACCAGGCTGCCCAGGGAAGTGGTTGAGTCACCATCCCTGGAAGTATTGAAAAGACGTGTAGATGAGGCGCTTAGGGACATGGTTTAGTGGGCATGGTGGTGTTGGGTTGACGGTCGGACTCGATGATCTTGGAGGTCTCTTCCAACCTTAATGATTCTATGATTCTATGATTCTATACTTAATTTCAGATTCAGAAAATAAAATTATGTCTACAGTTGAGCTTACCAAATATTATTTATCAAATAAATTATTCATTGATTTTTTTCATTTTTCATTGACTAATTTATTCAACAAATACTTCTTATTATATTCAACCAATTCTGCAGCAGCCAAAATACTATTTGTCAAATAAATTATTTGATAAATAATGACAGTATTATTGAAATCCCTTAGTCAAATGAGAGGTTTATTTATTTATTTATTTATTTATTTTCAGCTAGCTGCAATCTCTGCCATGGAGTCAAGCTGCCTAGAAACAAATTGATGATGCACATTAAACGCTAACAAACATAAGGTTTCAGCCCAGACAGTGCTGTATTTTCCATCAGTCTGTATCTTTCAATTGTTCTTTAACAATTTTTTTTGTTTCCTCTGATCCTTCTTTCTTTACTCTTCTTTCCAGCTTATCATATAATTTTCTAGATGATAATTGTCTTTTTTATATAGTTTATATCCAGGAGGTGACTGAATACCATATTTGAGAAATGCTCATGATTTGCAATATTTAACTATTGTTAAAGATTTAACTGCAATTTAACTACTCAGATATGACTTCATAAAAACAGAATTCTGAGAATGAATGTTATTTGTGTACTAGAGAATGATCTGAGCTCTGCTTCAGTTATTGCTGTGACTGAAAAATAGGGAATATATTGTGCAGCAGTAGACAGGAAAAGAGGTTATTTTGCAATTAGGAAAATGTTAGCATAGACAACTGGACAGAAACCTTGCCCATAGGCAGGGTGCTGAGCAAGTGGAAAAATTTTTATCAGTAATCATGTCCTCCTCCTTTTATGTATGCCCAGTGTGAGACATCTGGAGCTACATTTGTAGAATTAGTGAGCATTCATGACTGCATCCAAAGTCAACCAAAGTCAATTTTGAACA
This sequence comes from Pygoscelis adeliae, assembly GCF_000699105.1. NCBI lineage: Eukaryota > Metazoa > Chordata > Aves > Sphenisciformes > Spheniscidae > Pygoscelis > Pygoscelis adeliae. The sequence goes on from NW_008824002.1 coordinate 1,537,055, forward strand.
CGTGCAACAGTACAGAATTATTAAACTCTCCAGAAAAAAACAAAACAAAACCCAAAACCAAATAAACAAAAAACCACAATGCCCAGCAACACAAGAGTATATTTATCAAATTAAGCATGGAAAGTTTAGATGCCACTTGACAGTTTTGGCCTTTGTCACTAGATGCCTCAGTTCTCCCTTCTTAAAAAGGAGCTGTCAATACACCTATAGTGCGAATTAGTGAGCATTCATGACTGCATCCAAAGTCAACCAGAGTCAATTTTGAACACGTGCAACAGTACAGAATTATTAAACTCTCCAGAAAAAAACAAAACAAAACCCAAAACCAAATAAACAAAAAACCACAATGCCCAGCAACACAAGAGTATATTTATCAAATTAAGCATGGAAAGTTTAGATGCCACTTGACAGTTTTGGCCTTTGTCACTAGATGCCTCAGTTCTCCCTTCTTAAAAAGGAGCTGTCAATACACCTATAGTGCTTGAATATTATGAAATAAATTTGTTCTATTTCTAAAGCACTTAAATGCTGTTTAAGAGAGTCTTCTGGGCTGGTTTAAGAAGAAATGAATATTTCTCTGTTCAATGTATAACTCAGACACTGTGCATTAAATATGGCTCATGACCTTTCATCAATTAAACAGGCTAGAAGGAAAGACTGAATAGCTGCTTACTGAGTTCTTTCTCTTTACAGCATTGTCAGGCTTGGAGGAACAAGCATGCAACATGGTGCAGAAGGCTGAGCCTGAGGTGGAGCTGCCACAGGTAGGGGCCCATCAGAGGGGATGTCTGTTTTCCTAGCTCCTTTGTGCAGGTCTGAACCGGGCATGAGAGGCTGGGGCCATGGGTTGTGTGAGTGCATAGTGTGTGTACTGTAAAATGAAATTTTAAAGTAGAAATCACCATTCACCTGCTACACCCATCCTCCTTAGTAAGTAAATTACAGGTTGTATGCTTCTGAGCACTGTATCTCTGTTTTTTGTGGCCATCCCACCTAAATTCACCCTGAAAATGAACAATTTGACCAGGTTTTAAACACTGAAGTTCCTCCATTCCATGTGGGAATTGGCATTGACAATTCAACAGTGGCTCAAATACCTAAATTTCTTCTTTATTTTTAATAACTTAAACATGTAATTACTACTTTTACCACTAATGTAAGGGACATAAAATTAAATTTAATATTATCAACAATTATTATATTGAACACTTGTTTTTTGTAAATTCAAGCTGTTTCTGCAACAGTTAAATCCAACTACGTGTAGGTGGGGCCGCACCTTATTGAATGCAGCTAATTATTCAGTTCAAACTCAAGAAAAGTATAGTTAAGATGCTAAAAATACGTAACTGTAAAAGTAGCTATAAGTATTGTAAAATTACATCACCTCACAATCCCAAACTGGACTAGTTGACTTGATCTGCTGTAAACAAGTATGAATTTATTTTGATTTATATTTTATATTGTATCCCTTCAGTGGTTTTATTTTTTTCTTTTCAAAAACCATAGGCATACCTGTCAAAGCAGTAATTCACCTAATAGAAAATTCATGAGATGTAACACTGTAACTACCAAATAACATATAAATCAGTCGGATAACATTTCTGTTCTGAGTCAGATAGCCTTTCTGCTCTTAGTGATTAGGAGTAATACTGGTTCTTACTTGCAGTGGTCTTTTTATTACCTCGTGTGACTTTAACACTGCTCTCAGGACTGGATGTATGCCCAGAACTACTTTAGATCTTTTTTTATCCCTGAACTTGTTTGCTAACTACGTGACTAGCCATTAGCTGTAGCAATCCAATCAAAACAGTGAAGCAAATGCAAAAAGAAACATAACCCCTTCTCAGCTGATAAACAGACAAAACCAACACTCACATCATTTTACCTGTGTGCAACTTGTGCATGCTTTTCAATCTGACCCCCATTGGCTAAGGCACAAATATTTATGCCAGAAAGAACAAGATTTGAGCCTATATATCTGAAATATGGAAACCTATACACTGATGCTCTCACTCTAAGGTTATTTGTATTTCCATAATTACAAAATGGATAACTGTGATATTATAAACTCTGTCCCTATTGTATCAGTAGTGTATAATTCTACAATAATTATTCATAGAGGATTGATATTAATAGTCTTATATCCAAGAAAACACAATACTTAGATTTTTTTCCTTCTTCTTTACAATAAAATCTTCATAGAAGTAATGAATAGCATTTGCAAACACTGAAAGAACAGACTTTGGCATATGTTGTAGGATGTTTCTGCAAGAAAAAAGTATACTAAATGAAGTCAAAGTTGTTTAAAATGTACTTGATATACAACCTGAAAGATTTTTTCTATGCGAGTAGGAAGACGATCTCAGAAAGTTATTAAACACAGCAAGTCTCATGCAACCTTCTTCCTTCTTATAGCAGATGCAGTGTTGTCAAGAGAAACTACATGGCTCTGCTTTCAGCTGATGGTGTCACTGAAAAAAAAATAAAAATTCACAGTTTGCCTGAATATCTGAACCACACACATAATTCACGATGTTTTTTCTTTAGAGCTCTGAATATGGTGTTATATTGGGTGTCTGGCACAAATGACAACTTTGAGAAAAAAAAAAAAACCCCAAACAATTCCTCAGAGAAGACAGTAGAAATGATGAAGAGAGAGCTCTAAACAGAGAAGACTCCAGAACAATAAGAGAAAGATGTTCATACCCTGCTCCACAGAAGCACCAAGACTCAAATTATCCCTAACTGAAAGCCTGACTCTGAGTGACTGAGCTGAGAGTCTGGCTCTTGACATTTAACTAGACTGCTAATGATTCATGTGTGGGTAACAATGATCTCTGTCTGATGCTACCACTCACTTAGCAGTTGTGATGTTACTTTTAAGGATTAAAGTAACTGCATTAACTGAAAATAAAGAGTTGTTTAACAAAACTGCAAATGACTATGCTTTAACTTCCTAAGTGGCTTTACAGAACTTAGAAACCAAGTAATCCACAAGATTAGTATGATCTATCTACATGCTTTTAATGACTTCTGTTCATTTTTATACAT
>NW_008824002.1:1540123-1541021 GCF_000699105.1 Pygoscelis adeliae
GATAAAAGATTGCATTCTGTAGTAAATTTCTTCTTTATGAGTTGCTAATTTTTAGTTAAATGAAAAAAAGCAAATCTGAACTGCAGTATGCCTGGCTGGCTTGTTTCAGGTGTGTTGGATAACGAGCCATCTGTCTTTTTTCCTGTCCTAGACAGCACATGGACCAGACAGAGCTGATGCCTCAACCCCTGAGCTGCTCTGAGGGTGCATACTGTTCCAAAGTGTAGAGTAAGAGGTAACAAACTGGCAAGTCTGTAGCTAGGGAGAGAGGTCATGCAGAGGGACAGTGCTGCACCCTCATTGCGAGGTGGCAGTTTGTACACAGCCTTGTAGACAGATGAGCTCCAGGAGGCATTGCGTTCCAAATGACTCAGTGTTGGTCTGAGCCATACAGCTATATTTCTCGACACCTTCTCACTCTGGTACTCATATGCATATTTTTCATGTTTTGTACAGCCTTTGATCTGTAAGGGCACATTATGAAAAGAAGGGGAGAAAAAAGAGGTAAGATTCAGCAATTATACAACGAAAAAAATATTACAAAGATGTATGTTAATCTCCTTGGTGGGAGTTTGCTGTTTCAAACATATGGCAAATTAAGGGTCTCACTCTACATGTTTTGAAGCACCCTGCGCTGCAACCTAAGTAAATGCTCAAATTCTGCTACCCTACACTGATGTGAATCAGTGGCAATTGTCCTGATAAATGAGGTGTCTCCAGATTTACTCCAGTAAACAAGGGCAGCAGAACTTGACCCATGGGGAGTTGAGGGTAGTCATCATTTTGTAGGAACAGAGCCGAAGTCTGAGCATTTCCACAGCTGAAGAAAGTAGACAAAGCATATGCTGCCACTTATGAACTAAATGTCACTTGTCTTCTAAAGCTGTCTTTTCTGCAA
>NW_008824002.1:1541051-1546176 GCF_000699105.1 Pygoscelis adeliae
CTACAGTCCCCATAGTAACTATAAAAATTTCATTTCTACTCTAAATATTTAAATCCCAGTCAGACCTGTTAACATTTTGGAGAGTAAACACAAAAGAGCCGTGTGATTAATCGGCACTGTACCAGGCTTCGCTGGAAGGTTGTATCAGCTATAGCTCTTTTCACGTTTTGGGGTATAGAGATTTCTCAGTAATTTCAAATATAATGTGTTCTGGGATAATCTAATTGTTCCAAGAAAAGCTAGTTACAACACATTAGTGAACTGTTGGGTACTGGAGTGTTATTTCCTTCATGGGGTTTTTTGTTGCAAAGTGAAACATTTATGAATCAAGAATCATCACCTCATCAGGGAGTTAGACTTTTTCAAACACTTCCAGTGTTTGAGCTGACATCAGTTTAATTATTAGGATTTGTGTTGCACATTATGGTTTTTTTTCTCAGTTGTGACTAAAATCGAACATACAAACAAAAACTTTCCCAGGTCACTGGAAGTCAGCATTTTCTAGCAGTCACTACAATTACTTTGTAATTGATCTTACAAGTGAATTCAGAGGTTCTCATCCATATAACAATATCCTTGTGCTAGTACAAAAATATGTGAACATATGATGCCTGTCACAAAGGCCTTATAGTCTAAATGAAATTAAATATGATCAAAAAATGGTAAATAATCAAACAGAAAAGACTGATCTGAATGTTGAGGTTAACAACAAAATCACATCATTTTACAAATTAAATATAGTCCAAATGTATCATTCCAGAAAACTTAAAAGTGTTTTCCATAGTTGCCTTTTCATGTCAAAAAAATAATGGAATTTGTTGTAACAGATGAATAATGAACACCTTTAGTGCTAATAATAATCTGTCTATATTCCTTCTTAGAAAATTTGCACATTTTAATATTGTTTTCTTCATAAAGTTTGTTGGCTTAGTTAATTATAAAGCAAACAGCCTGAAAACACCACAGCTGAAAATTAAGAGCATTGCTCTAGGTGCTTTTATATTGATCTCAGGCTAGTCTTATTGAGCACATCAGCATAATAGGCACATGTGTGAGTTGGTACAAAATCAATTTTATCTACTTTCATGCTTGAAATCATATTTTATTAACAAAAAATCCAAGAAAATACTCTTTGAAACAAAATAACTCTGATCTCTCTTTAGGACTTCCATTAATTTATAATGTTCTTTAGACCCTGAAAATTGTTCAGTTTTATCCTTTCAATGAATAGGGGTTTGTTCCTGTGGCTATCAAGAAAAATTTCTTCAGGCAAGTTTCCTGAGACTCTCTAACACATCAATTGTTACAGAAAATAAAAACATATTTTAAACAACCTCAGCATGGTTATACCCACAGGCACAATTTGGCCAACAGAAATTTAATATTTGTGGAAAACAAATAAGTATTTCTGTTTGTTATTTGCATGGAAGATGGCTGAAAAGAAACCATATGTTTATTTAACATATTTTTATAGCTTTTATTCATTGAATCTAAAAATTTGAAACATAAATCCATTTGATCTATCACACAGAAGTGCAAATCTACCGTGCCAATACTAAAAAAGCAGTGACTAAAAAAATCATGTTTACATTAATTACACTATTTTTGGTCTCTTACTTGACAAAATACTGTTATAAACTTAACTTTTACCATAAAATACTCAGAGAGCTGGTGTTCACTGAGCAACAATGTGGAAGGGTAGAAGGGGAGAGTAAAGTAAAAACTATAGTTAAGGTAGCTTTAAACCCCACCTATGGCCTCCTGAGGGACCAATAGCTTTGCAATCATAATGACAGCTACAAATGGTACTCACCTGATCTATTGGCCCATCTTTGCCCTGCCAAAAATATCTGCCTTGTGCGGTGCACCAAAATTTCTGAGACATTCCCTGGAGGACAGAACTGTATGCACTTTCTCATCCAGTGGTGATATCTGCCAATTCTATTGTTTTACCCCCAAAAAATGCAGCAAGCGCCTTTTAAACCTGATGAACTGCACTTGAAGACTTGTATTGTTGACTTACAGAGAAGGAGGGAGGGGGGCAGATTCCAGCTTCCCTTGCTACTCTCATAAATTTTTGTAACTGCTTTTGCACCAGATAATGCTCTAGTTTGAGCCCATGACCCACATGGCTAGCAGCCAAGCACCCACCTGGCCGCTCGCTCACCCCCCCCCTCAGTGGGACAGGGGAAAAAATACAAGAACATGAAGGAGAAAGCCTGTGGGTCAGGATAAAGGCAGGGAGATTGCTTATCAGTTACTGTCGTGGGCAAAACAGGCTCAACCTGGGGAAATGTAAATTAATTTTGTTGGTTTGTTATGGTAATACCTCGTTCTCCTCTGGTGTTGGCCTTCCTCTCACACTTTTTTGTTCTCTCCTCCTTTCTCCAGTGTTTTATGCCCTTTCTTGAATACACTTTCCCAGAGGCACCACCAATATGGCCAAGGGGCTCAGCTGTGCCCCGTGGTGGGTCTGTTGGGACTGGCTGTGTCCAGCACAGGGCAGCCCCTGGCCTCTTCCCTCAGAGACTACGCCTGCAGCCCCCCCGGCTGCCAACACCTGGGCACCTGCATCCAGCACAACAATCTTACTTAAGAATTTCTCTCCCAGATGCTGGAACCTTTGGCTGTATGCTGTCTCCAATTTGAAAGTAAGCAGGATTTTTTTTCTGAAATAAAGCAAGTTATACCTCTTTTTTTTCTTTTTTTCTTCTCCCCCCCCTCAGAAAATGAATAAATCACAAAAAACCCACCAAAAAGCTCATTGCCTGTCATAACCCAACTGTGTATTATATAAATCATTTATTTTCTACTCATTCCTCCATCCATCCACAGGCATCCCTGTGTTTATGTGTGTTTTTCTAGAACAAGGTTAAAGTCTTGATGGCTGATGTAAGAGGGCTATATGTATTTGAGATCAATAGCAGTGCATTGTTTTGAATACAAGTTACACTATTTACAGAAGTCCCTCCTTGGTGCAAGGCTCAGTCAATGAAAGAATTATTCTCCCTCATGTGTGCTGGGATCTAAAATAAAGTGAATAATAAAGACCAGCAAGTGAAATGTCACTACCTGTTTCAGACTGTTTGTTTGCAATCTACCAGGCCTTCATGCAAGATCGTAATTTGTCAATTTGTAGAACAGGAGAGATTACACCCTGTAATAGATCAGACATCAGGATTTTGTAATTTTTTAAATATTCTCAGGCATAATGGAAAGTATAGATTAAATATCTAAATAAATTAAAAGACATAAAGGTGGCAAAAAGAAGAGAAAACATTTTATCTTAAGACCCTCTCCTTCTCCTTGGGTCTCACTCATAATGGAAATGGTATGCTGGAAAAGAAAACCTGGAGATACAGTTTTGAGACAGATATGGAAGGTAACGCAAGGACAAAGAAATAGTCTAGAATGGCTAAAAAGTGAGCATTTACATTCACATTTAGAATCAAAGTTTTTATCACACACAAAGAAAAAGAAAGCAGAAGCTTTAGCGTTTCTCTCAGATGTTATTTGCTTGAACCAGAAACTACTGCTTTAAAACAAAAAAAAACTAGGTCAATTGCATAAAAGCCCCAAGCTGGGGCATCGTAGATGGGTCAGAAAATTGAGAATCAGGAATGATTTTTCATAATATTCTGGCTTGAATGTGATTTGAGTTAGTAATGAAGAAAAGCTAATTGCATTTCATGGTTGTTTAGTGGACTGTGAGACTCTTACGGAGAATCATTTCATATGTATTCAATTTGCAGTGGGCAGTATTCCACATGAGACCTGCAGACAGTAATCCCAGTAGAGCAGCTAAGGATTAAAGGGACAATCTGCCTCCCTGAAGTAGTTCTAGCTCAGGACAAGGCTGACTGAAACAGCAGCATGGAGATTTGTACTGTTCCTGAGCACCTTGTGTCATATGGGGAGGCTGAATGAAGCAATATTCCTTATAAATAAAACAAAAACCTACAGTACGTCTCCTTACCAGTTGACCAGGTAAAATAGTTTCTCATTCACCTATACTGACAGGCGACTTCCTCTGATCTTGACAAATTATTTTTGGTCCATTGAGACAGCATTCTATAGGAATTAAAGTATGAGTTAGGCAAAAAGAAAATTGTTATTTTTTGTAACCTTAGTGTTTATAAAATTGGATTGATTATAACTGTAGATTCATAAATGAATTAATTACAGTGAATTATAAACCAGTTTTTGCAAGGATTTTGTTTTATAATCATAATTATTTAAAAGATTTTAAGAAATGGTTATACCCAGAAAGTAAAGCTGTCATTTTCACCAGGAAAGCTGATCTGCTTGTCTGCTTTCAAACTTCTTACTTTATAAATAGAACACACAGGGTGGGTGTAAAATAAAGGGCAGGAATATGACTAACCTTAAAACAGAACAAGGAGAACAAGCAAAACAAACAAAAATATTCTTGTAACTGGTGATACTTTTCAGTCTTTTAATCTTTAAAATGTTGAATAATTAGCAGTGGGAAGGGGAAAAAAAAGACATTAACAAATGTGAAAGAAAAGAACCACTGTTCCTAGAGCAGAACCTGATGAAATCTGAATGAGAGAGCAAGGCACTTTTACAGCACCTACTTATTTCAAAATAAAATGGAACAAAAGAATAAAAAACATCTTTCCAAAGGCCATTAACTCAAAATCAATGACTTATATTGCATTAACTCCGAACAGAATCATCATTATGAGCAAAATCTTTTCAGAGCAGTTGTAAAAATAACAAATGGAACTATTATCATTCTTCAGTTTGGGAATCCACTGTTTTCGTCATCACCCTTGCTACTATAAGATATCATATAAAAAATCCTGTTTTGAGAAAGGTTTCTGGTATAGAAGTGTATTAGTCTAAAAGAGGTGAATTTCAAGTATGCAGGCATGAAAGATCTCAAAGATTTTAAAACTGTGGATTCTTCAGCATCATCAAGGTATTCCATGAAGGAGTTTGTAAGACTTTACTGGCATGGATGGACAACTAGATGCAACTGAGGGCAAAGAAAGATGAGCTAACCAGATTAGCATACCAGAGAAAATGTCTCGGATGTATTTCATAAAGAATCAGAAATACAGTAGTGTACACCCTAACATTCAGAGATATTTCAAAGGGA
>NW_008824002.1:1546186-1570613 GCF_000699105.1 Pygoscelis adeliae
AGAAAGATCTGAAGCTAAGAGTCTTTGCCTACAATAATTATTCCCCAAGGTTTCACTCAAGGGACTGAAAAGGTCAGAGATGGCACACAAAACATCTCCTCAGACTTCTCCTTTACAAATTTGGGACTGAAGTTTACCAAGGGATATTCACAAGATAGAAAATGAAACAAAAGTACTGAAATTTCTCTCTTGGCATCTTCACCCGACTCTTTGAATTGCTCCTAACTGCATCCCATCAAAATCAGAGGAAATGATTGACTTAAATTCCTCTCTGCCCAAGAATACACACATACAATCACTTTCAAATGTAGAAAGGAGATGAGAAGGAAAAATGGAGGAAAAAGCAATAGCGTGCTGGAGCTTTCCTAAAAGGCAATAAGGGCTGAGTGGTCTCCCAGGTCATGTCTGAGCTGTGCAAGGCATCACCTTATAAAGATGCCCCAGTAAACACTGAACATGTTGATACAGCATAACCTTATACTCAGTGGTCTTATTAACCTGGATCCCAGAAGGAAGCTAGACATGTTTGTATAGCAATGAGTCCTGGAAAATAAATCTTACCCCTTAGCCAGGCTTTTAGGTCTACACTGATGAACCAAAAAGGCTGTGCTATTTCTTTTCAAGAGCTGACTTCAAGAGCTCACTTGGATAAAGGCGTCATGAGGACCTCTCTATCTAGCTGCAGTCACATTCTGTTATGCCTTAATTTACAAAACATCAGAAAGTGTGGTAAAAAGTATTGGTACTAGACCAGCCCATAAAATTCATGACCTCTCCCCCTTTCCTTAAATATTTAAGTCATAAGGTAGAATAACAATGATCCTTCCAAAATTTTGTGAAAAAATATACTAAAAATAAAAAGAAAAATGTATGGGTAGCTGAGAACTATCACAATGTTTTCCATGTATGAGAAACAGGGCAAAGTAGTGGGTTTTGTTTTTTTAAAAAAATTCATCTGTCTATCTTGATAAAATATTTATATCTTCTCCATATAGACACCGGTACAAATATTGTATATGCATACACACATTTATATTGTAACCTACAGTTTAGGTTTTAAAGTAGGAAATTTAGAGAGTATGATGGCAGCCTTAAATGAGGGAGCTGCCTAGAATTATTTGGAAAGCTATGTATGCTTTTATTGCACCTATAATAAAGTCATGAAAAGGATCAAATAAATTTCAGTAATCCCTTCAAGTACTTTGTTTAAAGATGGCAAGATCAAGTATTCATTTGCCTCCACTTCATGAAAAGATTTTCTAAAACCACGTAATGAATGGAGAAGTGAGGGGAAAAAAAAGAGATCAAGAGTGTAACATGAGAGAAAGGTAGGTAATCAGGTTTATATGAAGTGAATGCAGATGTTAATGATTATGCTGTGTTTGCGGAATGGTTATAATTCATTTGTTCTAAGTTTAACATTAACAGCTTGTTTCATAATGTAAATATATTTTTAAGGGGACATAGAACAAGAAAGATTTATATTTTTTCCAGTTATTTATTTCAGAATACAGACATTTGCATATAAACCACACAACATGCATGCATGCACACACACACACATATGCTATGTATGTGTACGCACATATATATTCCACCATTATGGAAAATGAAAATGCATTCTGTATAGTAAAGCTTTTTGATAAAACAGATACAATCCTTCACAGTTCAGATTACTATGCAACTGCATTGTTTAAAATAGACTAAGCAAATTATTGCAGCAGTGCAAACTCCAGGTTTGGAGCTCTAGCAGTGGACCACACAGGGTATTGTAACTTAAGAGAAACATTTTTCTTGCTGGCTAGTCCATAGTGCCAAGAAAAAAATTGATCTATCCCTAAAAGAAGATTGTCTAGATTAACAATAATGTGGAACTAGTAAGAAACAAAAGATTTGATCTACGACCATTCAAGATGGAATGATATCCGCACCCTGTTTCTGTACTTATGTCCCACATGCCTGTTCAAAAGAAGGGAAACACCTCTGTGCAGTGAGACCTGTGCTTTCTGCTATGAATAGGTAATTTTACTCACCATACGCCAACCATCTTACACCATCATCCTCCTCAGTGTTGATCCACAGGATCGAGCCCCAGTATGAATTTATATTTCCAAATAACACCAGTACGCTAAGAAGGAAACAATAAAAGCAATTTTAAAAATGGAAAGAGGTGATATATGTTCCTTGAGCATCTATTATTTAGGAAATTTTTATTTGGATAAGTAACAGCTTCTTTTCAACAGCTACTGAATTCCAGGTGTGGTGGCTTCCTTATATCCTGATATACAGATATATATCTGTTATATTTCCTTCCTGGCATCCTGTAACTCTGAGAGCAGTCAGTGAGAACAAACAGGTACGTAAACAAAGAAATAAAACCTCTCTAGTTAGAAATTACTATTCTAGTAATTCAGCTTTAAATATATTATTAAGTGCATAGAACCATCTAGAGGAACACTTCTGGGAAGATATGGTATTTACTCTTGGCTGTAGAAGATGCTGTTTTCATTGGTTTCTGTTTTCTTAATCTGACTTCTTTCATGGCATGAGCCATGAAAACAAGCACGTAGGAGTACAGACTTATCCTGTCCTGAAGTGGGTCTTTTGAAAACTGAAAGAATCATAAATCTGTAGATTTTCTACTGAATTAAGTCCATGGCTGTTAGAGGATTGCATTTGAATCATCACAAATTAATAGTCACCTCTAAGCAGAGGCTTATAATTTTTATGTGCACTAAGGCACATTTAAATATTAAGTATTAGTAATATGAAAAATGCACATACATTAAACTAAAAACCTACTAATACTTATCTCTATGCAACAGAAAGTTCCATAGAAAAAAAAAAAGCAAAATAGAATAATGAGTCGGAATTCCAGGTAGTAACATTTTTTCCATATCTGCAATATATTTGACTACAATGGTCTACATATCACAGTGAACAGTGAGGTGACCTTCATTGCATGTAGTAGAAAACTGACCATAGCTTCATCATAGTCATCATATTTCAGATAATACACTCACAACAAAACAGTAGCTCATATTTTCATTACATCAGACACTGTCTCTTGACAGCATTCAATAGGAGCTGGATATAAGTAATTGGCTTAATAAAACTGAAAGGAAAACAGTTCAACCAGATCAACAGATGAAAGAGAGAATAATTTTATCTTTAGGCAATCAGGATATCAAATGGGCAGCAGGAAGTGTACAGGAATTAGGAGACAATGAGGAAGAAGACATATGCATCCCATAAGTTTAGGGGAAATTACAATGAATGTGAAGGTTTTGCACAGGTTTTCAATAAGGTAGGTATTATTGTTTTATATTCCCATTGATTCAAGTCCAATGCATGTTTTGGGATGTTTTTCATTCCTTAAGAAAAGCAAAGTGTTTTAATTTCAACAAGTGCAAAACATAAGGTGCTTCAAGAAAGCAAAGGAAGAAAGAAACACGGTTTTACAGTCACTTTAGCAGCCAGCTTCTCTCCATAGCAACCGTTTCTTGATGCAGTGGTAAAAATGCTTAGAGAATTATCAGCTCATTGAGCTCATGCTGCTGCTTGGCACATTAGGAAGGTTCTGTTTCCTTTAGCATTCAAACACATAAAGGAAACCCTCCATTGGTCTTACTCTAGTTTCTTTTGTACACCAAGAGAAAAATTTATTTTGTTGAGTTTTATTTCAAGGATATCTGGCTGGTGAGTGAAGTCAGTCTGATTTCTCCTTAAGAGCTCAGTCATTAAAATGCTGAAGTTCTCCAATGGGTCCCAAAAAGGATTACTTTACCTTCAACAAGAAGAAAAAGAACAGATGTGGAAAGGAGAAGGTGTATGGTAGAAAAAGAATAAGTCTTGCTATATGGGTGTCTCACCAGCTCTAATGGAGACTAACTCTCCGTTGTTCCTCGGCTGCCATCTTCACCACCCAACAGCTCTAGCCTCACAGTTCAGCCCATATCTTGTAAATACAGAAACAAATACACCTTGAGTATGAATTGTATCTATTTATGCTGAGAAACACAAATGAGAAAATGAAAATAGGGCTTTAAACAATATAAGCAAGTGCATGAGTTGTTGTCTGGAATAACACCTGTTTTATTGGAACATGTATTCTTAGCATAAAGCCAGATAAAGAGAAACGCTGGGAGATACTTGTGGTTGTTACTGTTGTTGGTTTCAATCTGCAAGCCAAGAAATTGCACATTTGCTATCAGCTTTTCATAGATGAGATGAAAAATTAACGTCCAGAGATGAAGTCCAAAATATCATAGTCAGATTTATCCCCAGAAAGGTGAGTGTAGTCCTAACTTACTTGAACTGAAGGAGGAGAAAACTGTGCAGACTCAGCCACCATCTCTTCAAAGGATGTGGAAATAGATACTGGTACAGTAAAAGCAAATATTCCGTGAGCTTCCCCCAAAAAATCTGCACCTTATGCCATCTTTCCTGGGGCAAAAGCCCAGTAGAAGGCTTGGCAGCTGATGGTGATCTGTCAGAATATGTTTAGCACGAGAGAGAACAGTTGCTATGATTCTGATCCTGCCTCCAACCTATAAAGCCCCACACAGAAGAAAATAGTTCAAGACATAGTAAGCATATACATATGGAGGCAGACAGATCTGAGTTTCTTTAAGTGAGCACCAGGTGAGCCAGGCATAAACTTGTTCTGGCCTGGAAAGCAGAGCAAGGATTGCTCAGTATTGGCTGAAACAAAAAGTTCAGACTTCTGACCAAAAGAACACTGGAATGACATTTTATTTTGCATATTAAGTGCGATGTTTTTCTCGCCATGTAAGAAGATATAAGAAGCATGTTTCCTATCATGATTATGTCTTTAGTGTCTGTTTTGTTTTTGTTAAAATCCAGTGACCCTATTATTGCTGTGATAACATGACACTGTGAGTTGTTACGATGTGCTGGCTTCACAGCTGTAGTTAGCTAGATAAGCAAAAATTCTGTTCCTGACTAGGAGTAGTTGGATGTGAGTTTGGGGAGTTGAAGAGGAACACAGTATACTGAGTAGAACAATCAATACTGAATCCTTTGCATTATTCATTTTTATATAAAATTCCCCTGTTGGACAAGTTAGGAAGGAATTTTAAAGTTGTAATTGGAGACACTACATAAAAATCATTGGTCATGGAATAATTAAAAGAGCTGGCAGGAAGAATTAAAGGAACTGACATTTACACTATAACTTTAGGTTACAAAGCTAAACAGCTGAAGGGAACAGAGTACATCCTTAAATACAACATTTTGAATTATCTGTAGGTTCGGGAGTGTAAGATCAGCAAGATAGCTTATCTACTATTCTCATTTTCAAAATTATTTTTATTTCAGAAGGAGTGTAAAAAAGATTTTTCATTGAGCATTTTTTCCTCCTTTTGAGCTAAATTCTGGAGCAAAACTATTCAACAAGGTCTGGGTCCTAGATAAAACAAGTGGCTAGAAATCAAATGGAAACCTTAATTAATGAGAGATAATTAAGGATAAATTGGAATAAAAATGGATTCTATAATGCACAGAAGCCTAAAGTTAGAAATCTTTAGAGCACTGCACAGTTGTTATTTTAATTTAAAAAAAAAAAATGTTCTAGCTATTTTAAATAAGCAAGGTCTAATGATCAAACAAATAGATCTAAATCAGAAAAAAATCTGTTATAAACTTTGTACTTTAAAGCCAAAATATAAGGTTAATTTCAGGCCCTCGGCAGCATAAATTTTATGTATCATCGGTTACGGATGAATATCATCAAATGAAGAAACATTCTTTTCTCGTCACATTACAATGTAAAATGTCAACACACATGGATGATTTTTATGAACTTGCACATATCTGAAATTTTCTGGTAGATTTATGCCATCAATAATGCAGACGATTTTCCAATCTGTACATAAATCCTTTTAAAGATATAGTATTCTGTTACTGATTGACAAGAACTCTTGAGGTTTTTCCTAGCACTAATATAGAGCCCCAAGTTCTGAGAGAAGAGATTTTTGGATTTGTAATAGTGGCAAAGTACAGGCTGGGTGATTAAACCACCATTAATCATTGATGTGAATCATTGTTGGAA
The DNA here is from genome assembly GCF_000699105.1 of Pygoscelis adeliae. Lineage (NCBI taxonomy): Eukaryota > Metazoa > Chordata > Aves > Sphenisciformes > Spheniscidae > Pygoscelis > Pygoscelis adeliae. The sequence goes on from NW_008824002.1 coordinate 1,552,260, forward strand.
GCACAGTTTAGAACTGAAGATTGACTCTTAAACATCTCCATCCACGTTGTTGCAGAGCTTTAGCACTACTTCCAGTGTTTTAACAGGGAAGAGTGTAACATTTCCCCATCAGGCGAAGACTGCTGAGGTGACAGAGCCTGCCTTCTGCCCTCCCCAGCCATCGAGGCCCTCACAAAGGATCAGCTCCATGTGGGAAGAAATGGTAGAAAGGTTGCTGTTATCCGTCAGCAATGATCATGCCTTCTGAATCAAAATAACTACTTCTGAAACCAAAATAACAGGAATCGCAGAGACAGGGCCAAAACTGGTGGGAACAATACAAAAATAAATGCAAAGCACAGATTAGACAGATCAGAAGGTCAGGGCTGTATCATCTACTCTTTATATTTCTTTGACAAGATTTTCTGTATTTTCTGCTCTGAAACCTAAAAAGCCAATCTTTGTTTAGTAAATGAAAAGCTGACAGGAGGTTTTCAAGAAGATCTAATATATCCATTTACTCCTTATTTGCAGAAAGCCTGCGAACTTTGATAGGGGAAAACCTTCAGGCTAAGAAAGCATCTCCCTCCCTGCATTTCCCCAGCGGAAGAGATTTTTAGTTTCCTGTGCATTATAAACTCCAACAATTGTCTAATAATTGTCTAATTGACTAATACTGAATGCTTTAACTTGACAAGAAAACACCACCGCAAAACCAGTAACAAATCCATAAACATAATACAGGAAGTCCATGTTTCCCCACAGATGCTAAGATCTTGCAAATTTAATTTAGTTCCACATTACATTGGGGAAAACACATTCACAGCTTTTCAACTGTTTTTCATTAAATGAAAACCTTAATAAATGACATAATCTTTATACAAAAGTAGCTTAAAGGAGGGTTATTTGAGTTGAAAAGCCCAAATGTTAGGACACGGTAGATTTACACTTCCTTGGACGACTATAATTCCTTTGTCATTGTGCTTATGCAATATGACATGATCTTCAGCTTGAGGATCACATATATTTACCACAGGCTGTTGTCTCACTCAGGACTAAAGCTGCATAAGAAAATGAAAATATGATTCTTCAAGTGTTTGTTTACCTTTGCAAACACTTGTCCAGAAACATTTCTGGACATCTTCTTATGATGTTTTTCAGTATTCCCTTAGCTATATATTTTTGTGGTTAACAGCAGAGTATCTACATTATTTTTAGAATTTACACTCAGGATAAATTAGGCATCTTTGTTTTATCTGGTTTCACTTTGTAGTAAGCTAGCACAAGCCTAGGAGCCTCTGGGACAAATTATCTTCATGCCTTTCTTAACGCCTCCATAACTGTGCCTGAGTTTATACACTTCATACAATACAGAATAACCAGACCTAAACCACAATCAGTCAGTACTCTACTAGTTTTCCCTAAAATATTTCTTCCATCTAAACCAAATGGTTTTATTGAAATTTAAAGGTCTTCTCAAAGAACCATAAGAACTTCTGCCTATACAAAAATTTCATGTGATACTGCTTTTCCAGCCATTACACATGGCTTTCCATAGATCCTATGAAGATGCAAATACTTAAAAATCTTGTCAGTGCTCACTGGATCGGAAATCAAAATGATAAATTAGTTCCTGTCCCTAAACTGCTTTGATATTTCAGTGTTGCCAGGCTCTTCCTTTAACATCAACAGGATACTCAGCAAGAAACTGTGCCCTTCTTAGGATATTAGAAGTATGATCACTAAAAGGTGCAGAGGATTGTTGTTTGAAAACTAACACTACACTGTCAGTGTATTTTTAGCAGTTTTCTTCTTTCTTTGGAAAGAGGAAATGCAGGGAAATGAGGTGTGCTAACTGACAGCTTGCTGCAGGAGTATCACTGAGAACATTTACTATGAAATATCAAGATAACATTTATTTTCCTGCAAACTGTAGTGGAAAGCTGTCAAATTCTGGTCTGTTCCTCTGCATAATGAACTTCTGCTGCTGTTACATTGTTCTGACTGATATGGGGATTATAAATTATTCTTAGGCATGTACTCTTACCTTTGTCATTTGCATGTATTTTGGAAGTATTTTGAACAATTATTATGCCCATAACCTAAGCTCCCTAAGCTGTTCATCCCCTGTTCATCACGTGATGGGAATAAAGAGCCTATGTAAAAGCAACAGAAGGAACTTCTCTGTAAATGTAGACTTTCAGCTATAACGTCAAATTGAATTAGCTGTTTGCTTTATCCTCTCTCTTTTTCCAGAGCTTATAGACTTTATGACTTAGTCACTTTTAATCTTTCTGTTTATATTTCCCCCCACAGGTGTTATATCTTTTTGATACTGGAATTTTTAAATGTCAGATAACAGCGTCCTCCCCAAAAATGTTTTTCCAAAATATATCCTGGCAATTAAGGCCAAAATTCTTCAAATCAGACATACCTTGTAATTGCCTTGATTTTTGAGTGTCTGTTTGTGCTTGATTTTCTGAGGCACAAAGTGTCATGACCCTGGTAAACACAATGGAGATTGTGGCAGAATGGTGCTTATAGAAATAAGAGACAAACATCTGGCACTCGCCTTTATTGCAATGGGCCTTTATCCAGAATGTACTGCAGTTAGCTTGGTTAACTTCAGATAACCTGGTTATCTCAAGATAACAACATGTTAGTGAACACTTAGTTTGTTAGCTTAAGATCAAGGTTTCACCAGGGTATTCACCTGGTTCCCTGCTGAAAAATTAGGGTATATCTTTTTCAAATCTGATTTAAAATCTATGTCATGGAGAACAGACTGCAGGTATTAAGATATTTGTTTTCCAGAATATTTCTGTCCTTTCTGGTACAGTCTCTTAGATCATGACCAGGATAACCCGCACGTGACTCTATAACCAGCCATTGCCAGCTTAGAATTTGGTAGCTAGTTCTTGTTGCAACATTGAATGTTGCTTGTTTCCCTTCCCTCTTCAAAGTGGGAAAATAGCTTGACTGTCTCCTCAGGCTATTAGATTTTAAACATTTAGGTCTGGTCACTTTAATTTATTTCTTTTTTTTTTTAAATTCCCTGCATACTGTAGTTGGCTCTGGCTCCCTCAGCAACCTGTTTGCACAAGTAGGACATGTCAAGTATCAATGTTTCACTGTTGGCGTTCAGTGAGAATGCATGAGAGGAAGGGAGGGAGGGAGGGTGCCAGCAATGGAAACTGGTTCATCCATCTCGTCTGTCAAATTAGGCAGCTTTGAAACAGATAAAAAAATCTTACCATTCTACTGCTAAGCATTTTAAAAATTTAATTGTAGGGAGCTGCTGTCAGACCAGAACTACGTCTTTGCCTTATGAAAGCTGCTATTCTTATAATTTGCTCATAATTAAAAATGGTCTCTAGAGAAGCGGAGGCATTGTAGAGTAATTTGTGCATAAACCCTCCTTTTCTCCTTTGGTGGCTCTTCGTTTAGCAAGGCTTATTCTGCAAGCAAAGAATAGATCTTTCCCTCTGAAATCCAGCAATTTCCTTCATGGTCAGCTGCAGGAAGGTCACCAAGGGATGCCAGGTACTTGGGCAGTGTTCCTGGCTGTTTATGTGTGGCCTAGAACAGCCCTGCTGAATAAAAAAAAGAAAGAAGTAAACATTAACGCCATAGAAAAGGACAAAACAATTGCCAAATACAGCAGGATCAAAGAAAAAAAAATGTGGCTGCCTATGAACCACACAATAGCACAAAGCACTTTACACAGTGCTCCTCAGCTATAAGTCTGAAAAGCCGCAGAATTCAGAGCTCTTCAGCATTTGCCTCAGGCGTACAAAAAGCTGCAGGAGAATTAACTGAAATTTGTGTCATATTTTAATGAAAAATGTTGGTTTTGGTAAAAGCATAAGAGATCTTAGGATTATTTTATGTTCAATAGTTTAACGATAAAGCAGGAAAAACAAATGTTAATCCTTTTTCTGTTTAGTCCTTTTTATAGAACCCATTTGTTCTCACTGATAGGTAAAAGAAAGTAAAACATTGAAAATAAACTATTTACAAACTCCCATATATAACTCACAAGTAACAAAATTTGAGAGATTAATTTTTTTTTTATTTTCACATAATTCTTTGCCTCTATTTTCTGACTAATCTGAGATCATAACTTTTAAATACATTTCTTTGTGTAAGGCAAGCTTTTAAAAATTTAGAGGTTTACAAGCTGCTGTGAAATACATAGAGAAGATAAATGGATGATTAATATTACAGCTGAATAGTATGTTACAATTGTGCCAATAATACATTATGTTCTTTGTACAGGCTCAGAATGTTTTCCTGATGAGTAAGGCTATTACATGGCTATGCATGATTTTGTTGTGGCTTTTTCCTGTCATGCAGAAATTTTCTTCTGAACAGAAATTGAAAACTTTGGGCATTTTCTGGAGTCTATGGACATCTTGCAGTTTGATTTGGTTCCTGGATTTCTGGAGATAATGGATAAGAAGTGACATTAGAATTGGATTTTACACCTACAGTAAAATAATTTGATGCACTCAAGACCCTTTTTAATTCTAGTGAATGTGCTATCCAGATGTGTTCCGTGTGCAGGAGTAAGTCAGACACATTAGATTCACAGTTCCTGTATCACACCATATGTATGGACATAATTCTATCCTGGAAATCCTGAACATAAAAATGTCAACCATTGCATTTAAGGAGAGGTATAGTTTAAAAGATGCACCTTCTTTCTGCTCATCCCTTCACCTTTTGTGCAAGGGAGCAGTGATGCTGTAGAAGCTGTCTCTCCACTCTTTTGGGGGTTGGTAGATATGTCTATACAGAGAAATACAGAATACTTTGACACATTAGGGACAGTTGAATATAGGAGTGGAACAATTACTATAATTGTTGTTGGTTTTATTTGATTTTTAATACTTTCCCTTAAATTACTTTTTAATACTCCATATCAAATTCTCACAACGGTCATTTCCTGGGATCACAAATTTTGCCCCCAAACTGTTAAACAATGAATAAATATGAGGAAAGTGTTACCTGCTTCAGCAGCATAGGTACAACCACTTCTTTTCATCAGGTCAGCACCAGTCAGAACAGTGCAAACAGCATTATTTACTCTTGTTAAAGAAAACTCTTCACATTTGGATGCACAGATGTGAGTACAGACAATCACAACACCAGGTTTTAATCTCATTGGAACTGAGGCCTTGCCTGTCCATAACCATCCAGCTAAATTATACTTACCAAGGTATATTCCAGAAACAAACTTTCTTTAGACAGCCAGAACTTCTTCCAAAGGAATCTTGAATTTTTATAGAAGTTGAATAGCTTATGTCCTTTAGGATTTGTTTAGGTTGCTGTTCTGCTTTTTTATTTGTTTTCCAAAGTCAAAACTCGTACTGTTCCTAGTATCTTGTGTGGAATTTTTTTTCCAGTTTGAGATTCAAATCTACAAAATGCCATGTAAATCTGTTCTTTAGTTTGTGAGGTAAATTCCCTGATGCTTCTGAGGCAATCCAGTTGCATTTTCCTTCTTCAGCATGGAATAGGGACAAGGATAGTAGATGAATCAGCAGAGGCAAAGTATGGTGAAGCAACCCTCTTCTATACATGAACGTAGAGTAACATTTTCACCCGTGTGCCTAGTTCAGAAATCGGCAGTGGAGTTGTGTTTCCTTTTCCATTTCAGCATGTCATTTTTCCTTGAGAAAGGTGAAGGAGAGTTGCTATGGTGGGGATGGGGAAGCATTTCTTCCTCCTTTCCACCCTATCAAACATAAAGCCATATGACCTACCTCATTTTAAATCTTTCAAGATCTACCCTTACATAAAGGAAAAAAATATATGTGCAGTTGTAATACTTATTCTGCCACAAATATGCACTCCAAATTCCAACAAGCCTCTAAAATTATTAGGTTCCATCAGCATCTGTGCACCAGCAATAAGGGTCCTTCAAGAACATCAGAATCAATAGGACATTAAGTCAGGAGTGTCTAGCTGTTGCCCAAATTGGTATAATTATTCTAGGACATAAGAACAAAATGCCGGCTAGGTGATCTTGCTCTCCATTCAATACCAGTCTGACCCGGACACAAATATACCATCAAGTGTTGGGCACTCTGAGGAAAAAATGTATGGGTAGGAAATGACCAGATGAGAGGAAAAAGAACAATTAGTAATAAAAAAAAATAAATTACTAGAAAATACTGAAAAAAAGATTTTATAAACTCTGGGGAAAAAAAACAACCATACAAACAAAAAAACCCCCCTCACCTTTCAAATATATAAAAAGCTACTGCAAAGCACGCTCACTTCTTTTCCTCCTAGTCTCTGAAGATAGAAGGAGAAATACTGGATGTCAGAAAGATTGTGGAATCATAGAGGAAACATAGGGAAACACTTTCAAAAAAGCACAGGGATAAACTCCCAAAGGAACCTAAGCATTGGAGAACAGTATTATGTCTGTGAGGAATCTCTGAGTCCATCTGTCTGTCTATCTATCTGTCTCTCTACCGGAATACAGCATCAAAGAGAGATTAACTAAAGTACTTTTCTTTCCTCTGAATCTGAGATTTTTCCATTTTAACTCTCTTTTATATGAAGAAGCATTTTCAGTCCCTGCCGTCCCTGCCTATCAAAGAAAAACCTTAGGCAATAGCTGGCTGATCAGAAGTCAATATGACAATCAGAAGAGAATGGCAATCAACAGAGCTACATCAGAGCAAATCCAGAGTAAGATGAACACCATGTTCTGAATCTTGGCTTTTCTAACCATAGCATAGTACACTTTTACCTAAGGTTTTCTTTAAGATCAAATGAAAATATGAGACAATGAGCTTAAGAAAAGTCTTTCATATGCTTAACCTTTACCCAGGGAGTTTATGCAACTGCAACAGAAATTGAAGGAAACCCAAGGTTTATAAAACCTAACTTTAAGATATCTCACTTTGATTTCCTATTCCCATACTGCAACTGTTCACGAGAAGATTCTGAATACTTCCACACAATGGCCATACCTTTAGTTAGATCAGACTGATGTACCTTCACTGACTTTGATGTACATACCTTGATCTGCATTCAGGTGGAAATCTGGTTTTTTGCTTTTACGCAATTTTGTTGTAAGTATTTGCGTTGATGATAAATTTTCTAACTTAAATCAGATAGAAAGTAATAACTATTTTTTTTCTACTTCAAATTCCTGTTTTACATCTTTTTTTCTGCAATCTTGCCTTACACCTTTAATTTCACGAAAAACTTGCATACAAGTGGAACATATGCAATTACAATTCAACAGAGGAAATAAAAAAGGGAGGATTTAGCATCTGAAAAGACACCATAGGATAAGAAATATGAATATTCCAATCTGATTTTGTGACATAATGAAACATCACTTGAAGCATAAAAATTATTCATGTGGCTTTATTTTGACTGGTTCTGATTTAAGGATAGGGAGGAGATGGGAAAGGAAGATCAGTTATGCACGCTGTGCTTATTGGTTATTGGTTTGCAGGCATATAGGCCAATCAGAGCTGGCCTTCAAATAGTTAGGTGAGATAATTAATAGAAATATAGATGAATCAAACTAAAATTTAAAATACAGTATTCAAAACTTGTGACTGACCCAGGGTAAATACTTAAACATCTGATCAGATATAGACATCTACAATCTAGATGTCTATGTCTTGCTAGTCATTTGTTTTCTCTTCATAACTAGCGGAGGCACATCTAGAGTACAATTCACCCTAACAAGGATGTCCAAAATGTCAGATGAATTACACCCTGCAAATGTCTGGTTCTCTTTATTGACTGTAAAAATAGCTTATGCTGATTATTTCAGAAGATCTACACAGTACTTTTCTAAAATTAGGTGAGATTAATTCCACAATTATTCTGTTGTTATTACCACAGCTAGCAGTTTAAAGCTAGTTAGGACATCTCATGAGACCTGCAAAACATACAAGCTCTGTGTTTGTTTTGCAGTATCAACTTTCACACAGTGGGAAAGCCATGGAGAAGCAGGTCACTTCTCCAAAGTACACATTGTCTGGGTGAATGCAGACTTCAAATAAAAACTGGTGGCTTTGCAATTCACTTTCAACCAGTGAGACCATGCTAAAATGTGATTCCTTAGTGGGGTTCCTGAGTAAGCTACCTTCTGCTTTTGTCCATGAGATATCTGCATGTAAATCAGAGTTTTCTTGAATTTTCTGCTCTTTCAGATTAGCAGGCAAGTTGTAGGGGGCTTTTTGGTAGGAAACAGACAGAACAATTGGAATAATAATCTTTCTAAACATGAGAGAAACATACATGGCAGCAGTAACTAGTCAGCAAAGACAGATGATGTTCTGTATTTTAGGAGACCAGGCAGTCATTTCCAGAAAAAAAATTATAAAAAGGGACGTTAAATATTCAGTTACAATTAGTATTTCTAACAAGTCTTTGAAACTCATTTTCCATAAAACTCAGTTATTCAGATATTCACAGAGAATAAACACAAGAGGAAATTGAGTATGCTGTTACAAATTAATTAAAAGCCCCTGACAGTACATTGATGGACATGTATAAGAAGCTACATAGATATTTTTTTTTTTTTTAAATTAAACTTTTTTTGTCATATTTTAACCAGATGCTACTGCCAAGATTTCTGTATAGCAGAGAACTCCTTGTTTCTGAAGTACGAAAGTCTGTTCATCTAAACCCTTTGACTTTATTCAGTTGTGTTGCATTTATGTGCAGCTTTCTTATAATAAGGTTAGGGCAAATAACTCAGGGATCAGTCACTCAAAACCTGCTGTTGCTTGAAGTGCACGTTTACAGTCATATCTGGTTTCAGTCGAAATAAAACAAACAAGCAAACAGAAAACTTAGATGTCTTGAGCTGAATCCAGTGCCCTGAGGTATCCAAGACAGCCACACAGGGCTTTCCATCACTTAGGAGCTATAGGAAATCTCTGCCCTTCTGGGTCATCAGCTAGAGGCTGGGTCAGACACCCAAGAACATCTAAAACAATTTTAGATGTTAATCTCCAGACACCTCCATCAAGCCACTGTTCTAAATAGAGAAATGCAGCTTATTTTGAGGAAGAACAGTTAGACCGTCCCCTGGATGAATTTCAAGTTGAAAAACTTAATCTGTCTGAAGTCTGTGGAAAATTTCAAAAGAGCAGTGGTCTACAAAGGCTAACAGAGGCACCAGAAGGAGGTATCCTGTGGGAGTGTTCTGTGGTGAAGGCTAGAAAGGTTAACGGTCTCTAACAGATGCAACCTGAAGTATAATATACCCTCAAAGAAGAAACCTTGATAAATATTTCGTTAAAAGAAGAAGAAAAGAAAAATCATCTGAAGGAGGGAGAAAGAAAGGGAAAAAAGAGGGAGAGAAATCTTCTAATTTGCTCTTATTTTAAGCAATTTAAACTTTTTTTCATATCTCTCTGTCTTTTATAAATATTCTTAACCGTATTTTGGATATTCTAGGCAAATACTTCTATCAAAATGTTATCTTAATCTGGATTGAAGGGAATGTGATTTTAAGAGAAATTGATAAAAACAAGACTGGATTTTAATGAGTATATAAACCAAAGCACTGAGGCCTCCGAACTAGCAGAGAGCTGGCAATGCAGGAGACACAGAAAAGTCTTTCAATGACGAAAGGTAACCAAGAGGACACTCCAGAATGCAGTAAGATATCAGCTGCAAACTTACCCCAACCCAAGCCCAGTTTTAGGATGTGAAGGGATAAGGCATTCTTCCGACACAACATTAGCTGGAAATTTATACTGCACTGTATAATATTTTACCAAGACAAGTGCAAAACCTTCTCAAATGCAAGCAAAACCATTTTAAAATAGATTGACACTTGTTCATTGCTTCCCCCTCACCCCCCCCCCCCCATGTCCTTCCAGTAGCAGCATATTTGCAGGTACCACATTTTGTTCCTTCATTTCTGTGTCAGATCTATAAGACTCCTTCAGATTTCTTCTTAAACTCCAAGGCTGATCTCTTTTATAATAATAAATTGTTCTATATGTATTCTTGATGTAGGAGTTATTAGTTAAGGTGTATGCTTTCCTCAACTGCTAAGTCAGGAGTTTGCTTTCTTGCCATAGTCAAAGCATTTCTATTTCAGCCTGAAAGAGTACATAGCACCATCCTGGTTAACAAGCTGCCAAAGTTAAATGTAGCTTGAATCAATCGTTGTTTACTTACTGTAGATTTTACCTGCTAAAGGTTTCTTGGAGCACTAATTCCCCAAAATTATCATCTGAAGAGTTTAACAGGAAGCCTTTCTATTATAAACAAAAAAAAAAAAAGGAGGTTATATTTGCCCTAAAAGTGACTTTTAAATTAGTTTCAACAGGAAAATAAAATGTGAAGATCTGAGAGACTGTAGTGATACAAGATGAAAGAAAATTAACAAAAGAAGGATTCTTGGCTGGTTCATATCATATCATATCATATCATATCATCATATCATATTACAGATGGGTCAAAAATTCCTCTCTGCCCTGTGCTGAAGTTTTCTTTACAATATAAGTTAGGTTGTTTTTTGGAATTGAGTTTCAATCATGTACTTTATGTACTCACGCTATTAGTTTTAATACTTTATATCTTGTCAACGAGACAATGCTCTTGAAAATAATTTCATATTTGTAAAGGTGTGCATTTTATTTAATTTGTTTTCATATTAGGCTGTTTAATTATATCATTAGAAAATAATACATTATTATTGTACTGCCCCTTTACCAGTTCTAAATTGAAGATTAAACTTCATATGTAAGACATAGTGACACTGCGTCAGCAAAGATTCTGTAACTGTGATCCTTGGACCTCCTTATGGTCCAAGTGGATTTGGCTTGTGACATATTACTGAGTGGCAAATCTTTATATTCACTTGATACTTTCCAATAAGAAACCTCTATTGCTGAAAAATATATTTTTAGAGACTAAGCTCCTAAGAGGGGCAGAACAAGATAGAAGTACAATTATTTTTTTCTTTTAGAAAGAGGATGAATAATTATGGAAAACAAGAAAACAAGAACAAAGCAAAGTATTAAAAATGTCCCCAAATAATCATTTAAAATTTTCCCTGTTGCTTTTCAACAAATACTAAATACATATCTATGTTTAAAAGCTTCATTTCAAATAACATATGAAGAAAAATTAGTAAGTGAAAAAAAAATTGAAAAAGTAGAAGGAAAGTGACTAGAGGGATTAAATAGAGTAATTCTTTAGAGAATCAAATATGGAACTAACAATTCAATAATTCAGATATAAATAATAATTATTTGGAAATCCAGGGTTATAAATTATGGAAACACAGTAAGATTTCTCTAAATATATAAAGTAAATATTTTAATTTAGTTGTATCTTCACAAGTAATCATGCTTACTGCAATGGCATTGGCAGTGCTATTAGCAGAATTATTTAACAGAATTTGTTCCTTTGTAAAATGGTAGTAAACCAAATATGCTTAAAAAGTTAGTCAAAGAAGGTTCCTGCATGTTAAACTTTAATATATTATGTGTAAATGACTAATTACAGTCACTGAAGATTTTAACTTTCATTAGATATTTATGATTTATGCAGAAGATTAGATGCCATTGACAGAAAACTAAATTAAAAGACAACAGGGCTTAGTAATATGCTTACTCAATGCACTGGTAACATGAGGTTCTGGCTAGCTGCAAATACTTATAAGAGATTATCAACTTAAGAAGTTCTGTTATTTGCTGTACCAAGTTCACACCTGAGTGCCTGTGTGCCTGTGTGAGTGCTCTTCCAGCTTATCTGGTAAGTTTTACACAATGTTGCTCAATGACATATGCAAAGTGCTAAAGCAGATCTTAAGGGTCCTCTATACTAGATACAACACGGAACATGAAGCTCAGGGCCAAAGGAAAAAAAAAAGAAAAAAAGCATCTCTGACTTCCAACTTCTCGTGCAAGAATCCACAGCAACTCAGAATCCCTAAAAACTGTGCCCACGGGCTTTTGTTTCTCATTTTCCACTAGCATGAGACCTACAGAGGGAGCTGGGGGACAGTTCTCTGGGGAAATGTTCTCCCGCAAGTGTAGTTTGTTCACATCCTCCAAATACTGTTACAGTACTGAAAAGGGACAAGGGTAGAGAAATAATTTGCTCCTTCCGTAAATGCACTCAAGTGCCAAAGAACTTCCTTTCGAAACCAGTGTGATATGAATGAGTTATAGCTATCACAATTACTGCTGATTGCCAGTCATGGATCTTTTCCCAGCTTTATAGTTCGAGCTTCTGCCTGCTGCTACACCAGTGTACAAACCTGAAACAAATAAGCAGAGGAGCTATTTCATCACATCTGTTGCATGACAAAATAGACTGGCTATATCTGTAACACAGTGAAATACACCAGGAGGGCTGCCTAGCTAATGAACCAATCCAGCCAACGTCTGGCATGAAACAGGGCACAAACTGCTGAAAGAGGTACACATCATCTCCTGGCATGCTAGCATATAGTCTGCTATAAAGCTATCTATCACCCTGTCAAAGGTATCAAATCAGCACTGCTGTGGAGGGATCCCTGCCGCTGTGACAGAGACATTTTCCTACCATGTAGTGCCACCTAGATATTAGACACCTAGCTTAGCTTTAACTTTCGGTCCAACGCATACCCATCATTGCTTTTCTCCCTCGCAACCTTTCTTCTTCTTCACATTTCAGACCTGAAAAATGGGAAACAGTTTACACTTGTTAATTAATCACTCAAGTCACATACCAATCTGTTAATGGAAAATTAACGGGCAACATGAAATAATCTTTGAAATCCGTCATCTAAGCACAAGCAGTGGACATTCCTGTTGTTGCTTTCTTGCAGGTTGCTGAAATAACATAGAGTGAAACTGAGATAACTTTTCCAGGTAATAAATCTAGTCTGTTCTGATGCTGACATATTTCATATCTTCTTGATATTACAAGAAACTGTGAAAATAATTTTGTTTAGGAGAATTTTCTGGACAGAGATGTTATGACAGTTTTATCTTTTTAAATTTTGAGTTCTACAAAGAAAATTCATGAAATTTTGACAAACCGAATTGCCAGCAATGCATAGGAACAAACCGTAACAATGGATAAAGGACATGTTTGATGCAGATAAACTTTAAAGGAATTTGGACAAGACCCTCTTGTTATGATGGATGCTACATAAGCCATTATATCAATGTAACAGCAACCTATGTGTGAGAGGGAGAGGAGCAGTCTGGATAACGAAGCTGCCAATGCAAAGGCTGGTGGGCCTAAAGTTAAGAGGGCAACTACTGGAAATCCCTTTTCATGTAGCCACAACTCAAGACTTACTTTTGGATCATTTATTCATTTGTTTGTCCTGCTTGAGAGCTCCTTTTCTCCTGATCTTGGACCTAGATTGAAGAAAAACCCCAGCGTTTACACATGTTCCAGTCACTCCTCCAACTGACAAAGCCAGTGACCTTTGGTACATTTTCCCTCACCTTTCCCATGCAAAATGTGACTTCGGTCATGCTTCATTTATTAGAAGTTGTTTACGAGCATTATGTGCAAAGTTTGATTTTATTGCTCCCAGTTTTAAAAAATAACTTCCAAAGCCAAGAGCTTTTATAAGGCTCTTCCAGGACTTCAGTTCTGCTTCTTTGTCTTTCTGGATGGTATCTCCTTACCAGGAAAGTTTTCTTTTCCTCTCAAATCCATCAACAGATATCCCTGTATTTGCATTCAGAATCAAGTCCAAGAAACTCCTCAGCAAAAAAGGAAAAGCTTTGCACTTGGCTTATAGGTCTTTGTCCTCAATTTCAATGCAATAATTTAGACCACTTACTGCACAACCCTATCAGACCTGTCAGTCATCTAAATATACTCATTGCCTCTGTACTGGAAAATGAGGTTGCTTACATACCTGCATGCTGCTGCACATGATCAAAACATTCTGGACGACATGTAGGTGTTTAACCTCCCATGCAACCGGGAGGTGGGTAGGGATGTGCTGAAACTCTGTGTTGAGTGCCTGCTGGCATTCTCAAATCTGTGAGGACAAAGGGGTCTGGCAGCGCTTCAGACAGGTCTGGGATGTCTGTGCTGCTGCCAAATGCCGCGGCTCACCTGCTTCCTGCAAAGCATGCGTGAGAGCTTAACCAAGAAATATAGGCCATTCAAACACCATATGCCATAACTGGAGAGATGAGTTCTCTTTTTAAGCCTTATGAGTTACTCTTTGGAGGTGTCTGACTTCCTCTCCCTTGACTGCTTACAGAGATTAAGTTCTGAGCTAATAATTACTCCACCAAGTCAGATTCTTATTATTAAGGGATCAAAAACCATAAATTAGTCACTGAGTAGAAATTCAGAATACAGACCTGTAATCTCAGCAGGCACTTCTTCTGTTACTATCTGTCTTCATTGCTTCTACCATTTTACCAGGATGAAGGGTAGCTATCATATTTATTAGCATTTTAAAAAAGTTTAAAATTGTACATGTAATAAAGACATGCTTGCTGACAGCTACTATCACGCTCTAGTAGACTAACAAAGTCACAAATCCGGCCTGAATTGCCTCCCCTAACAGAAAAAAAAACAAAACATGTGCACATTTTTAAATGTATTTAAATATAAAGCCCATAATTAAGTGCAAGTGTTCGTAAGATCAGGGTTTAAATGTGAACGCTTGGTGCTGATACTGATATATTTAAGCATACACTTAGAATCTTAACTGTCATTCACTGCTTTAAATCCGTTAGAATTATTTGGCCTTTTAAAATCAGAGTTAATCTGGTTGCCCTGACATATACTGCAGATGATCATTTAAGGCACAGCTAGTGTTAAGTGCTGTGTTAACAGTTCAGTAGTTTTGGTATTGATAGTGTGGGTATCATCCTTCTAAAACAGCAAATTAGATAAGATTAACACTTTAAGATGAGATTTAGATTACTGTGTATTGAATTAATTAAATTGTATTACAATTTCTTGTTAAAACTTTGAACATTTCATGCTAAATGAATATTCATTGGACAAATTTGTGTCATCTCTGAGACAACAGTGTGTGCCACATGGAGGGGATGGAGGGAAGCACTGGCTGCATAGGAGAGGTCACAGGTCTTCTGCACTACACTTCTATGTGTGCTGGGTAGGGTCCTGCACAGCAATGCAGCTGGCACACTTTCTCGCACAGCCCTGCAACCAGGCAGACAGAAGGACTGTTGTTTCTTAGATGTAGCCTCTTTGACAACACTCAGGCTCCCAGTGGGGTAACCAATGCAGCCCTTCTCCTCCTATTCTGCAGTTTTTACAACTATATAAAAGTGGCTTAATCTCAAGGGGGAAAAAAAAATCCTACTAAAGATCAGTTTGGGGAAAATTTATTAGAACTGCTTGACTTTGAGACTCCTTGACAATCCTGGGTATTATAGATAAATGTCCTTCCCTGTCTCTCTCCCTCACACACATACTTTCCTGCTCACTGGAGAACCAAACAAATCAGCAGAATGCACTAATACAAAATAGGAACCAGAAAACTTTACTTTGTGCTCCTAGGTGATATCTTTTCTTCCCCAGACACTCTCCCTTCTCTATCTTGTCCCTCATTCTAAGAATCTAGTTCTTGCTGCCTAGTGCTGCAAGTTCAACAGTGAAATTAAGGCATCTTATATCAGCTTAGTGGTTACAGCATTCTCAGGAGCAGTAGCAGCATACTCGAGCAGAGGAAGCCGAAAAACTCATATTTCACTTTCCAGGGATGTGCTCTAACTATTAAGTTGTTTCAAAAAAGGTAACAATTCCAGTGCTGGTTTTGTACATATTCTGAACTAAACTCTGATGCCTACACCTTGACCATGTTTGCTTGGTGAATTGCCCACTCTGAGAGTCCCTGAGGGCCAAATCTCTCTGAAGACTTTAACAGTTCAGGAACAACATCTCTGAACTGCAATGGAGTTTAGCTGTCATCTGAGTGTATAGCTGGTCAAACTCTAAACTATGCAGAGATACTTATTCACAGACATGTAGAGAAATATGCAATCTAAAACAGAAACAGTTCTAACTATTAGGTGTTTCCTGGGTAAGCGATAAAGGAAAGTAAGTGGCTTGAATAGCTTTCTTGGTCTAATGTTATACCTAAATTTGTGTTAAAAATTAAAGTTAGGCCACCTGCACATTTCCCAGTTTAACTTAGATTAAACCATGAGCTCTACCCTATCCTATCAGTAAGGAAGTAATACAAAATCACATTTATCTGTTTTGTACATAATGGTACTAGATTACCATATGGAAGGAAACAGAAATTTTTGCCTTATCACTCACAGGTAGAAGACAATGTCTTCTGACTTTCTAGAGATGTTCATACAGATGTAAATATACTTTGTCTTGATGATATAATTTCCAACTTACCATACCCTTGCTTTCTTTTTATTTGCATTATATCATCCTGACACTATTTTAAATCCTTTCTTTATAAAGCTCTTTTTCATGGGTCTTATTATTTCTTTACTTTTATGTACTAATAATTTAATAAATGCTTTTGGTGAGATAAAATGTGTTTCTTTACATTCTAATAGAATAAGCAGCATATTTCTGAAAGCAAACAGTCTTTTCATTGCCTTCACTAAGAAGGCAACATGTCATTGTGTCTTTCTGAACAAATAGCCCAGCTTACACTTGTCTTTAAAGATTTTGGTATTCCTGTTAAGCCCCATGGAAACAGACCTTGGTAATAAGAAACTCAATGCTTCTCATTACAGGTATTGCTCTCTCAAATGTGCTCATTTCTTTAATTTTATTCTGTTTTTTCCACTATGGGAAAGTAGGCAGTTGAATGTGCATAGCAGAGTCAATTTCCAATTAGCAATTCATAATATATCCTATATTATAACCCTTGACATCTATCCTTCACCTTCCTAAGTTTGATTCCAGCTTTTACAGGTGCCAGTAAATGCCTCACCTAGGAGTTCCTAGAGGCACCAAATGGTTGTATTCAATGTTGAGTTCATTGCAATAGATATGTTTTCTCCCCTTTCGAGCCCTAAATATGAGATGGGATGCACAAGTGCCTTAATTGTATATCCTGGCAGGTGATTTCACTAGTCAGCTTCTGCAAAACTATGACAAGCTTTGCAGTCAGTCATGTAATGCAGTCAGTGCTGTATACCCAGTAACAAATACTCAGCCTACAAGTTGCCACTTCTTTTATAGCACAACTGCGGTCAAAAATCTACAGTCCTGAGCTTAGACATCTTATTTACTTTCCATCTACCATTTCCTGTATAGGGACTCAGAATGATCCTACTGAGGCAGATGCTCATCTACTTTTGGGTATTGGTAGTGGATAGGTAAAGTATAATCTTTAGAAACTTCAGTCTGATTTTATGTAGATATTAAGAACTTCCCTTGCATAGGATGATCCACAGAAGAATTGCTGCTTGAGAACCTGAGCATCCTGCCTACATGTTTGCTGCAAGGCACAGTTAGGTCTCAGATTTTGCTGATGTACATGCCATGGTGCATTATATTCTTGGCTGAGCTGAGGCGTACATGAATCACATAATCAGATTCCTATGACTGAACAAGTTACCAAGTATCTTTTAATCCACTAAATACACACATGCATTTACTCCAAGCTTGCAGTAAATATGAGGAAACTTGGTTATGTTATTAGACTTGCCATTAGACAGGAATATACATCCATGGTCAATATCACCTCCTCCATTCAAAAGATGTACTGAAGAGCACCTAATTAGCATTCCTGGAACCGCTCAGGGGAGACATGAGAGAGAAACCCACAGCCAACATAGTTAAGGTTGCAGGTGCAGCCCATGAGCGAAAGGGCATCCAGAAGGGAGGCAGGTGAGACAAACTGCCCCAACGTTGTTTAGTTGTGAGGGTTTCACCTGTTGTATCCTAATGGTGTATCCTCATAGATGGATGTCATGACCTTCCCATGTGACAGCTAATCTCAATTTGGGGGTCATTCATAAAAGTATATTCTCTTCCCTAAATAGAGATAGGAGGAAAAAGAGGCTTAATACAGCTTTTCATAAACAAGTTAGTTAGTTGCAAAAATTGATTGCTTTGCAAATCCAGACAAGGGTGATTTGCATCTAGATACCACTGCAATAGACCTATCTCTGAAGAGGAAAGTGATATTACTGATATGTCTAAGATCATTATTTAACACTCAGAGCTCTCCAGTCAAGTGTTTTCATGAAGAACAATGCATGGTTAGACATGTTTGGATGCCTAACTGAATAACTAAAGAGAAATCATTTGAATACTCCAGGATAAATGTTGCAGTTATAAAGGCTGAATCCACAAATGAATTGCTATGAAGCTTTTTAGAAATGCTGTATTATACCTAGCACTGTTTCAGCATCTGCCCACCTGTGAATTGTTCTGATGTGTCTCAGTGCG
>NW_008824002.1:1570684-1586426 GCF_000699105.1 Pygoscelis adeliae
GGAAGTGCTACAGTAATCACCAGATTAATAGATGAGGGAATGAACAGATGAATGATGGAGTATTTCACTGGCGGTGTTTTAAGATAAACTCTGTTGTTTACTGAATTGCCTACATTTAGTTTCTTTACTGGGTTTTCACAGAATACCTTGTCAAGAACTTAAGTTGCAAAAGCAACCAAGAACCATTTTATTTCTTTCCTGGATTACCTGCATACCTTCCCTGTTTCTGTCTAATTTTTGCTTGATAGTTTCAGAACTTCATATTTATCCAAATACCGTATTGCTTTAAGCCAAATATTATACAATCTCACAGACACAGAAATACAGACCTGTCTGACCTGCCTTCTCCATCAGTGTCTAGCAACATAATAAGTAACTGAGATGAGGAGACACATCCCACAATCATGGTATGCAACACAGTAATAGGTCTATAACAGGACTAGGTGCCTAAGGATGTTTCTTAGTGCCTATATCCAATGTGAGTGAGTCGATGCCTTCTTAAATTGCTTAAGCCTTGTGTTGGATGTTCATTAAAATCAGATCTTTGAATTATGAGATGACCAGGCAGTAGAAATAACAAAGCTGTGCAATTTGGTGCATCAGAGGGAAGGCACACCCACATCACACAGTATACTAAAGATGTCATTTATGAGTTAGGCACTAGGCTGATCCCTTACAAAGGCAGGAAACTAATATGAAAGTAACTTAAAACTTTAAGAAAGGGACAGCTTGATACCTGCATCTTCTCTTCTCCCTGGCATTTATACAAAACAAAATAAGAACTGCACTGTGCCATACCAAAAAATTTATCAAGCCCTATATGCTGCCCAGCAGTGCCTACAGAAAGTTACATGAAAAGGACAAGCCCAGTACAGCCTGTTTGGGTTCCTCACCATAGCACCTACGGGCAGCAGGTGCCTTGGGGATCACAGAAGGCTTTGCTTGCATGGAATCTCCCAGAAAGCCTCTGTACCAGACTGCTGCTTGTCCACTGCAGGATGATGATGAGGATATATTAGCCAACAAGTTTGCAGCCAATGACAAGAGGAAGGTAACAAAATCCTACTTACCATTACCAGCATTGCAGATGATGTCTTCTCACCTAAATGAACTATTCCCTCTCTGAACATGTCTGAGCAGCATTTTCAGTAAAACATGACATTATAGGCCTGCTGTGGCCAGCTCACTCCATCCTTTTCAACATTACAAACATTTGCGTACTATGTTTTTTATCTCCTCTAGATCACCTTACCAGCTTCCAGGCTTTCTTCAGAACATGTTCATCATGGTTTTGGTTGTTGTCTATCATTAGGATGTAGCTTCATTCGCAGTTACTGAGATTCATTAACTCAGAAAACAAAAGCAAACTTTTGTCTCTCCATGCTCTCCTAAATTCAGCATTGCAGCAAACACTTTGAAATTCCCAGCCTGACAGATGAAGGGCTAGACCCAAGGATCTCTGAGGGACTCAGGGGAAAGGTGAAAGAAGACACTGACAGCCTAACTAATGACCTTTTTGATACTTTGTTAGCAGCTCTCAAGCTTTATGATGTGGTGATGATTCTTTTCACCTCAGGTCAGCAAAGAGATCCTAGTCAGCATGTCCTGTGGGCATCCCTAATGCTGTCTGATCCAATTCCTCATAGTAGGGCCAAAATAGCAAACTGAACTGAATTGCTTACTGTTATGTAACAGTAATCCCACAATTACCCCTGGATTTTTTCTACGCTTTTCTCAAAAACTTCACTTTGGCTATATAGAGTTCACTAAATGTCCACACTAAAAGATATGGACAGAGATAGCATAGTAAATCATACCATCTCAAATGACAGCCATGACATCTCCCTGCATGAATACTTTCCCCTGCAATCTGAGCTGGTTATGTACCTTATCCCAGTGTGACCTTGAAGCATATGATCTTCTTGCAGGCAGTCATGGCTCTGGTTTCAAGGTGGGCTCTGACTATAGTTTTGGTTTTAGCTGAACATCACTGTCAGACTCTGCATTGAACAACACAGTCATTTTGATATATATAGACATACACCAGCTTCACAGGAAGACTACAGTCTTGGAGCATAGAGGACAAGAGACAAAGGGGCAAGGTGGCCTAGCAAAAAAAAAAAAAAAAAAAATCCCCTCTCAAGGGAAGTCTGATTAGGGAGGCAGTTTGACACTTAATACTTTCATTGGCAGGAAGTCAGTTTTATTTCTCTCCCCAGTAGTTTTTTTAAAAGGTTTGCTGTGTTGGTTATTATTTACATAGGCAAAGAAATTTACATCATACAGAAGCAGCGTTTCTAACCTCATAGTGGTTGCTCTAGAACCAGACATTCTACAGTTGTTGCATTATACCAAAGTGAGCTCTTGAAAAAGTAAGTTTTCAAAGAAGTAGAGACGGAAAAAATACTATTGAGAGTGAGAAGTAACTAAAGTTCTCTGGCAATGCTGCAGAGTCATGGAGAAGATTTAAGCAGGCTTTTGAATCTATGCATGACCACCTGGACTCAAAAACAGTCACAAAGTATAGCTATTTTTTGAATATAACAGTATCTGAAGTTCTCCATTTCCTTGTTAGCACAGTACTAAAAGAGAATGGAAGAACTGCCTCTGAGAGTGTGCAGGAAAAATACTGTACTCCTAAGAAAAATGAAACTTTTGAAGGACATCATTGTCATCATATGCATCTCTCAAAGAACAGAATTTCTTTCATTTCTCTAAATTTGAGGAATGTTTGACTGACAGTCACTTAACAAGTCAGCCGTGTAATTATGGCATACTGACTGATTCTATTAGAAGAGATCAAACAGTGATTGGAATCAAAGATTTAAAGCTACTGGAACGACAGCTAGAAGATAGAAACCTAAATCAGGAAAAGCAGTAAGGACATGTCAAAAAGACGCTAAAAGAAAACTGAGATGCAGTTACACTGGATAAACAGATTATCACACGGGGAAATTGGAAAATGGAAAGACAAAGTAAAGTGAGAAACGTCACAGAATAGCAAGAAGATGTGATGGACAGAAAGTGCATTAGCTGTAGAAACATGCACAGATCCAAACATCCAACATCCATATTTAGACAGCATGAACTTCACAATTTTACAATATTTTGCAATTTAACAAGCATATCAGTGCTCCATATTAAGAGAAAAAGTGTGCAAAAAATCTGAAAAGAACTTCTAGAGAGAGCCTAAATCTTCAAAAGCTGAAAACAAGGGTGACAGAGGGCTGACATCTTGCCCTACACACCGAAGGAACACTTCTGAATTATAGATTGGGTATTGATACAGAAGTGAATATTGGACAGGAAAAATAGCTGTGAGCTTTTGAGTGAGAAAATGGGACCACTAAAATCTCCATCAAAAATACCTTCGGAGGGAAAAATAGTTCTTCCTGAAGAATAACATGATCTTGAACTGAAAATAAAAAATTAAAATCAAGCTGGTTACCTTTGTTGTAATTGCTAAGCCCATAAATATGCTCCGCATTTACCAGCAGGTTAAATTCAAAAGTCAAAGAGAGATCCTGAAGCTGTGATACAAAATTACAAATTTGGTCTATATTTACAGATACTGCCTAAAACAGTTTGATGTTGTATTATTATTCGCATTTCTTTGAGATTGGAATCTTGAAGGACCAAACATGAAAATCTTACAGTATGTTTGCAATATAGTAAAGGTGCATAGTGTAATATGTCATAAGTGTACATTAAATCTGTATTTACAGGACATGAAACTCCAAAAGTTTTTGTCTGGTAATGGTTCACAGTTTAATGAACAAAAGAAACATTCTCATGTAAACTGTTTAAACTTCTTTTTCATGAGAATCTGTATTTCAGCATTTAACATAACACGTATCTGTGATTGAACAGTTTGATGAACAAAGAAATTAAGACAGTTAAAAGATAATTCAAAAGGTTACAGAGGTTGGAAAGGTTTAGCTCCGCTAAACTGAAGGGCATCACCTTTACAGCACAATAACATCACCATTGAAATTGTGTTTAGCAGGAGAAAGCAGATTCTGAATTTAGCAGAACTGCACCAGACAGAAGAACAAATTGTAACGTGCAGCAAGAAAAACTGATAAAGACACAAAAAATGCATGGTATAACAGAGATTCAGAAGTATGAAATCCATTATAAAGTGGAGCTACAGTTCATTTCTACACAGATATTTCATGAACTTTAAAAGACTACAGCTATCAGAAAGGTTACTCCTCATTTCTGTGAAGTACAGAATCCTGAAGATGAGATTTTGAGGAAAACGAGAGGTAGATGACAACCAGGTCTTAGCAACAAGCAGATAGACAGGTAGAATTTGCAGATACAGCCCCCACCCCCACCCCCGCCCACCAAGGATTCTACAGAGACCCCGAAGAAACAGTAGCAGAGACGGCAAAGAACCATAAACAGAAATGTTTCATAAGATTTCAGCCAGAATTCAGGAGAGATTCATTGAACATTGCTAAAACAGTTAATGGAGCTGTAATAGTGTTTGACAAAAGGAATATGTACTGTCATGTTTAGTAACTGAACCAGACCATCAGGAGGCAAGTCAGATACATAATTAACATAAATATCTGGTCAGTCTGTGCCCAGTTTTCAGAAGTGCAGATTGCACAACGCACAACCAAAGAGATAGGCAATAGTCTCTGATCCCTTCTGGTTTTGTGGATTCTTGTTTGGGGCGCTTAATGTCACATTGTCCTTTAGTTAAGTTCTTGCATAGTCTTATCAAACTACCTCAGAGAACTGTTTTCTTTAGGTCAATAAGGTCTTGAGTTTTTGAGCCTGATGATTTTTCTCTTTCTGCTCCTTAAGATGTGAATTGCTGGTTCAGCTGTCCTTTGACTGCTATCAACTACCAGAAGACTACATGACTCTGCTGCTGGATCAGATTTTCTTACCCTGCCTCTTGAACAACCAAGCTGCTTTGTGTTGCTGCCTCAGCTCACCTTATTCTCTCTGCTGACTCTTGCTGAGCCATGCCAAACTCCCCTCAAACTTTGACTTCAGCTGTAAAAAAGTGTAAGTTTTCCAAAGAAATGTTATAATAATTTGCATTATTTTTTGCTGTGAGTTATGAAAATTATGTAAATTATAGGGAGCCTTAAAGCCCTTGAAAATGCGCTCAAGTGTCCTACAGTGTCACAATACTTGCTTGACCTAGGCCTAGATATGTGTGAATAATCTCTGGGAAATGTAAATTTATCCATAATTCATTTTGCAACACAGACAAATTGAAACAGCATGAGAATATCTTGACTGTGACAACAAGCGTGCGGGATATTCCAACATTCACTTCCAAAAACCTTCATCTTCAATCATTTATTGCATGTGATACAGGTTCAGGAATTTGTAAGCTTAAATGTCTAAGTAAAAATGTATGGATCACTTAGTAAATGTTAATATTCATCTGGAAATGCATACTTAGACAATAAAGGAGTGTGCCAGCCCTGCAGCACAGGCCTACTTTTATGTAGATATTGAAAGACTGTGATATTTTTCAACATGACAGTCAGTTGGTATAGAAAGGACTGCAGCTGAATTGAGAATAGCAGTGACAAATTCATGTACAGATTCATCTGCATTCATTATAGTTGTGTTAGAAGCCATGATAAGGTTAGCAACTACTGTAGATCTGTCCTCTTTGAAACATGGGCATAAAGTGTGATATTTAAGATTACTGTGATGCTGCTAACTATTGAAATTTATATTTGTTGTGGTTTAACCCGGCAGGCAGCTAAACACCACACAGCCATTTGCTCACTCCCCCCCACCCCCTCAGTGGGATGGGGGAGAGAATCGGGAAAAAAAAAAAAGTAAAATTCATGGTTTGAGATAAAGACAGCTTAATAGGACAGAAAAGAAAGGGAAAATAATAATAATAATAATAATAATAATAGAATGTACAAGTTATGCACAATGCAATTACTCACCACCCGCCAACCGATGCCTAGCCAGTTCCCAAGCAGCGGTCACCGCCCCCCAGCCAACTCCCCCCAGTTTATGTACTGAGCATGACGTCACATGGTAGGAATATCCCTTTGGCCAGCTTGGGTCAGCTGTCCTGGCTGTGCCTCCTCCCAGCTTCTTGCTGGCAGGGCATGGGAAGCTGAAAAGTCCTTGACTAGTGGAAGCACTGCTTAGCGACAACTAAAACATCAGTGTGTTATCAACATTATTCTCATCCTAAATCCAAAACACAGCACTGTACCAGCTACTAGGAAGAAAATTAACTCTATCCCAGCTGAAACTAGGACAATTTTTTAATTGTGATCACTCTACCACTGCATTAGCTGTGACAGGAAAGTTCAAAATCACAGTTTGAGTACAGATCCCATAGACATCCTACTTGAAGATTGTCAATTCAAGCAAGTTAGTCTGCTCTTTTTCCACCCTTTCCTTGGCTTGGCATTACTCATTTCAATACCAAGCATAGGTCTTTAAACTTAGGGTTTTATCCTTGAACCACAAATTCCCATGGCTGATTTTTTTAACATAAAAGTAAAGTTTATCTTTTTTATGCCACATTTTAAGTCTTTTGAACTTCCTTTATTTAATTTACTTGCTTATTCTAAAACAGTGAGATATCTCAATACTTTTGCAACTCCAAAAATTGAGCAAGAGCTATTATAAGTAGATTGAAACTCAGTAGTATTTATTTACTGAACAGTGGATATTGGTATGGACATCTACAGTGGGTAAAGATTCATATCCTGTGGTGACTATAAGGGAATGTCATGCACTGATGATACTTTTTCAAACATTCTGCTATAGGCATGTGTCTGCTGTGCTTTAAATTCTGGACTGTCAAGGGGATCACAGAATCACAGAATGGTTGAGATTGGAAGGGACCTCTGGAGGTCATCTGGTTCAACCACCCCCCTGCTCATGCAGGGCCAGCTCGAGCCAGCTGCCCAGGACCATGTCCAAATGGCTTTTAAATATCCTCCCCAGGCAACCTCTGCCAGTGCTCAGTCACCCTCACAGAAAAAAGTGTTTCCTGATGTTCAGACAGAACCTCCTGTGTTTCAGTTTGTGTCCATTTTGTCTCTTGTCCTGGCACTGGGCACCACTGAAAAGAACCTGGCTCCACCCCCTTTGCACCCTCCCTTCAGGTATATCTATCTATATATATATATATATAAATTCCCCCCCGAGCCTTCTCTTCTCTAGGTCAAACAGTCCCAACTCTCTTAGCCTCTCCTTGTATGACAGATGCTCCAGTTCCTTAATCATTTTTATGGCCCTTTGCTGGACCCACTCCAGTAGTTCTGTATCTCACTCATACTGGGGAGCTCAGAACTGGACACAACACTCCAGGCATAGTCTCACCAGTGCTGAGTAGAGGGGAAGGAGTAGTGGGGAAGGATCACCTCCCTTGACCTGCTGGCAACACTCTTCCTCATGCAGGCCAGGACACCATTAGCCTTCTCTGCCACAAGGGCACATTGCTGGCTTATGGTCAGCTTGATGTCCACCAGGTCCTTTTCTGCAAAGCTGCTTTCCAGCCGGGCAGCCCCCAGCATATATTGGTGCATGGGGTTGTTCCTCCCCAGATGCAGGACTTTGCACTTCTCCTTGTTGAACTTCATAAGGTTCCTGTCAGCCCATTTCTCCAGCCTGTTAAGGTCCCTCTGGACGGCAGCACAACCCCCCAGCATATCAGCCACTCCTCCCAGTTTTGTGTCACCAGCAAACCTGCTGAGGGTACACTCTGCCCCATCATCCAGATCATTAATAAGGATGTTGAACAGGATTGGACCCACTATTGGCCCCTGGGGTACACCGCTAATTACTGGCCTCCAATCAGACTTTGTACCACTGATCACCACCCTCTGGGCCAGGCTGTTCAGCCAGTTTTCAATCTACCTCACTGTCTGCTCATCCAGCCCATGCTTCAACAGCTTCTCTATGAGGATCTTACAGGAGACAGCATTGAAATCATTACTGAAGTCTAGGAAACAATATCTACTGCTTTCCCCTCATCGACCAGGGCAGCCATTTCACCATAGAAGGTTATCAAGTTGGTCAAATGTGAATCCCCCTTGGTGGATCTATGCTGACTACTCCTGTTCACTTTCTTGTCCTTCATGTGCCTAGAAATAGTTTCCAGGACTGGTTGTTCTATCTATCACCTTCCCAGGGACTGAGGTGAGGCTGATCAGCCAAATGATTCAGAATAGTATTGTTGTCCTCCTAGTACCAGCGAACAGCTCTTTTAGTGATTCGTCATTGTTATTACTGGACAATGATCCCCTACTTCCAATTTTTCTGCTCGTGTTATTTCACACCAACAGCTTATTTATTTGTTATGTTTTAAAACACTCTTTGTCTCCTTCTGATTGCTAACCCATAACTCATAGATGCACAAAGCCTTTTTATGTAGGGGACCTGATTAAGAAATTTCAGCATGAATACCCTTGTTTGCACAAAAATATGATCATTCATGCTCCAATAACCTTATTCACATGCATAGAAGCTCTTCTCCAAATATTTATGTGAACAAAAGGAGTTTGTATGAATTTTCCTAGGAAAATTGAACAAATAAAGGTGTGTCCATTGCTGAATCATAGAGAAATTAGAATTTGTAAAAAATACTCATGATCAAAATTATTCTTATTAAACTCAGTTGAGGTAGCAATCCTCTAAACTTAACCATTTTCAAGAAGCTCTGGACTTGATTTATATGTATTAATTATCTCAATACCAGTAGGAATTTTTCTCTTACCTGAAAGAAATTGGGCTAATCCTTGGCATTTCTAAGGTCACAGAGATTTGTCTGTCCAAATTCACCTGCTAGGTATTAAATCCTTTTATTCAGATCCCAGCTCTAGATCCGTAAATTTGTAAACTTTTATTAATTTGAGGAGATTCTATTGATGTGTCCATCCATTTTGCCATGTAGCTCCTGGGTAATACAATTTCTGGAGATATATTTTGAACAGAGATTCAAAGATAAAATCTATCTTACTTTACACAGCTCAAGAGATACATGAATCTACAAAAAAAAAAAAAAAACAAACCAAAAACCACCCAAACCCATCATGCCTGCCAGAGCAAGTTAGGAAATAATTTTTATGATTTAAAATTACTTTCACTCTCCGTGAAATGAAACTTTCAAAAGAGAAGTGAGGGAAAAGAGAGGGATAAAAATAGGAAGAAAGAGAGGTTTAGTAAGAGTGCAGCTGCTCCACCTGATTCAGGGAAGCTGGAAGTTCAAATCAAGAAAGTTCAGGGCTTTATCACATATTGAATTACTTACAAAATGTGGAAAATCTCCAGCAAAGGTGAATGAGCAGATTTACTCTGTGATCATCTGTAACCTAATAGGAGAAGTATTTACTTGAAACAAGATTTAAGCATCTATTATGAGTAAGGCATGATAATTCCTAGTGTGATTCTCTCACCTACCAAGTAAATACCATGAGCATCGGTGCATTAAGCCATAGGCTAGTCTGAGTCCTTACTCGTCTCCTCATTTCAGGTCCACCCAAGCCTGAGATATACATCATATGGAAGTTATTGAGATTTGACACATAGATATTTCACTAAAACAACAAAAGGTTTTCCAAGAAAATTCTCAGTTCTCTCCTGCATAGGAACCTTGTCTCTGTGTCTCTGCTTTTCTTTACAGACGTTATCACCCTGGAGGGAGAGGAGATCTCTGCCACTTCTTTCCAGAAAACAGCTCCTATTTCTTTCTTAAATCATGATGTTACTTAAGCCTCTGTAATTACCTGACAGTTATGAGCAATCCTTAAGTCAACAATTCCTGTGATCTTAAAGTCAATTTCGTTGTCTTTTTTTTGCAAATCCTTCTGTGATTTTGAATGCTAATAAGAAATGCAGTCTCTGTCCTACTTTTGAGGAACTTCCCCCATTCCCAGTGCAATGAAACTTACACCATTTTCTCTGGACATCACCTTCAATCATCCCACATTCTAATCTTCTAATGAAGACTGATGTACAGCACAGGTCCTTGCATTACGCCAATCCCTCAATCTTGGAACAGATCACTAGGAACTGTTGACAAATTTACAGCAGCCTTGGTGCAATAATATGCAGTCCTTACAGCCAGTTTGGCACCAGGGAGTGCCATGCTCCATGCCAGGCCATGCACCCCACAGCCATTCTCAAAATGCTGGCAGTCACACTTGAATGCACATGCTGCATAGTTTGTGTGCAAAATTCGTTAACTTTGCTCTGCTTTAGGTGAATAGGAGTCCCCGAGTTCACAGTGTTCTGGCCCTCATCAGTGTTGAGAAAGACGGTTTTATTAGCAGAGTTCACAGAGACGCAGCTTGGGAACAGCTTCTAACTCTTGGTCTAATGGAGTAACATTGGTTAGTGGTTACAAAATTGATTGGCTCTATAAGGGAAATTAATTGGCCATGAAAGGGAAGAAAGAAAAACTGTACACTTTAGTTAACTATCAAATAAAATAGACTGAAAGTTCCTTCCATAGGCAGCAAAGCACCTTAATGAAGTTTTCAGTGCTAAAGAGTGGCAGATGATTCAGAAAACTACAAAAATTATATTAAATAGTACTAACTAAAGTAAGACAGACTCTTTTAAGGCTTCTAGTCCATTTTTCTCTTCCTTCTTTTTTCTCCCAGACCTTTAAGTGGAACTGTAAGTGCCATAATGTATCGGAAAGTCCCTATGATACACTGTGTTACATTGCTTATTTCTTGAACTGCAGACAAAAATATTCTAACTATGCACCATGCAATACTACTGTAATTCCAACTAATGCCTCTAAAGTCAGTAAGGTTAAGCTAGACTGTGATTAGTTCAACAACACAACAGCTGGTCCAAGGTTTTCAGAAGCAATGACAATAAAATATGTTGATTTTGTTTAAGTGACGAAAGGGGAAAAAAAACGTAAATCTATGTTAAATGTTATTTAATGCTTGGTTTATAGATTATTTTTTTTTCCTGTTTCATGCTGAAAAGAAGAGATGGCAGCTGTAGTGCCTTGCTAAAAGGGAATGGAAACCACTGTATTTAATGCTTGCCTACAGCTGTGGAACACTGCATTCAATGACTCGATTACTTTCTTCCAGTCTCTGTTCCTATATAAAAAGCTAAACCAACTTTTTTTTAAAGGACCATTATTACCAGTGAGAGGCATGAGGGATCTCCATGCTCAAGAAATAAACCATGTATTTAGGTGCTTAAACATTAAGTAAAATGTTTGGTTCAGGTGACCAGTTGAACATCACATATGAAAGCACTATGAATAGGACCACTCTGGCAGATAGATGGATCTATAAAGTTTAACTGCCTGTTGCCCAACAGTCTGTGCTCACCAGTAAGTATCCGAGAGCTTAGATCAAACTCTGTTGTTATGGGCAGAACAGATCATTCCAATTAGCGTATAATTCTAGGTGGTTGTGTTCATTCTATTATATTTCTTAACTGCTATTGCATTGTTATACAGACAGCTTTTATATGTTTTCTTGCTATTTTCCCTCATTACATACTTCTAAGATGAATGTAAATGTGGTAAAGACCATTATTTTTCATGCTAATGAACAACTCAAACTACTGAGAAACATCTGAATTGTTGCCAAATTCATATCAAACTCAGTGTTCCTTAAATATATTGCATTGCACTATGAAAACTGTTTTAATGTTACAGAGAATGCCCACTGCATGGTGCCTGGAAGGGATTTAGACTTTTATTGCACTTTAGCAAACATGAGGCAATCGATCAGTACTATGGTTACTACCATTTGATTGTGTTAGCCCTTCTATGTGTACAGAAGTTCTTTCACTCTGCCCGGCTTCTCAAATGTCCCACAAAAGGACCTGAAGTGATCGCAACTTCTGCATTCATGTCTGATGCTCTCAACAGTTATGAGGAAAAAACAGCAATTCCACCTACGAAATTTGAATGATGAAGAGCACGTAGTGAGAAAAGCTGCTCCCTCACTGCAGAAGCCTCCTTTTGGAGAAGGAGCGCTCTGGAGCTGTCACTAGGTTGAATGGCATTACTATCTGTATCTAAATATTGCTAAGTCAGTCCACTTCACCTTTTCTAAGTTGTTATACCTGAACAAGCAATTGTTGTATTTCCTGAAGAAACCACAAACATTCCTTTATAGCACAACCAAAGTTTTGTCAGTGCTGGCACTAAAGCTAAGGAAAGTTTTGTTTTGCTGAGTGGCTTCTTGCTTTTGAGAGCAAGTTCCTGCCTTTACTGTTGCTCTGGCTCACCTCTTTCCATGGGTTGTAACTAATGATGTCATGGTAGTTAGCTGTCGCAGTACCTTATGTATTTTTACAACACTGATTAAAAATGCAAAAAGTTCGTAATTACAGTATTTGCTTCATTTTCCCCTTTTCATCTTCATGAACCTTATATGGTTACATGACACGCAAAATATATGCAGAAAACATGAAAAAAATGGAGCTTACCCCTAGCAACAAATATTTATCAAAGAAACATATACCCATGATCTTTGCTGCTGTATAACAAGGTAAAAATAAATCAATTTCTATTTGTAGAAACGTGTATGTAGCAAGAACATAAATCCACATCCACTTAGACCTTTTTTGAAAGTCTGAAAATCAGTGATTAGAAGTGATGTTAAAACAAAAATCCCACCTCAGATTGGTATTTGACCCCATCTTTCAACACATTGAGTCTCAATATGTATAATTATGTTTCTAACCATAGTATCAGAATTTTGACCTGTTAAAATTCATACTATATTCAGATTTTTGCAATGAAGAAGATAAAGCACCAGTATATTGTATCATTTAAAAACCAACATATTCCCTTCACATGTACAGAAGAGATGATAAAGTAAACTTATGATATACTAAGGTAGTTCCTCATAAATTTTCAGTATTTGTCATGAACACCAGACTCATGGACTTCAGTACTATTTATCTTTCCTGTTCTCTGAAGTCTTTCTTTTAATAATGAAGTAATTGGTTCAAAGTCTTGTTGCTATGAAAATATGGAGGGAGAAAAAAAGAAATCACAAAAAACCTCAAAGGTCATAAAATCTATAAAATCAGTGCTTTCTTATGTTACGTCCTTACGTATCACCTTTAGGTCAAAGTGCTTTGGTCACCTGTGCCCAGACGAACTAAATCTAGAGGCTCACTTTTCATTACTTTGTCAGGAGCACAAATACTGAACCTGTCAGAAACTCTAATGGCAAGAGCTATGCTGCACCAGATACAGCTAGACTAGGCTTGCTATCATCATCTTATTTTACTGCAAAGTCAATACAGTGTCCACTGCATAAAAATGTTGTGCAAGCCATCTACTTTTGGGCAATATTCATGGTGAGGAGTGAAGTTTTCCGGAATATTTCAACTACTTAGGTTGCACCAGTACTTCTATTAACATCAATGTCTAAATTCACATCTACTTCAAAGACAGCTGGAACCATGATGTGTTAACTAGAATAAAGAGGGGGGGGAATTACTCTGGGACTTTGTGCTTCATTCATTGTTTTCTGGCACTCTGGTAGCACTCAGGGCCACATGATCTAGTTGAAGATGTCCCTGCCCACGGCAGGGGGGTTGGACTAGATGACCTTTAGAGGTCCCTTCCAACCCAAACTATTCTATGATTCTATAACGTGGTAAAATGATTCCACATTCATAGAACTTTGTCTCCCCACCACCTGTACGGCATGAACAGATCTACAATTTTTTTTTCCCATTTTTTAATAAAATGTTATCATTTAAAATAATGAATTAGAATAAGAATAAAGTTTTTATTATACTGGTACTATATTCTAAGAGTAGAGAATGTAGTCACTATGAAAAAATCAGGGTAGCTTTCTATTCCTCAGCGATAACCAGTTTGGGGTTTTGGTGGGGTTTTTTTTTGAACGTTTCTTCATTTGGGAGCAATCCAGCTATTCACTTTGTTATATTCAGGTGTTATTTATTATGCAGTTGCTAAAAATATAGTAGAGAACAATGACAGCAGGGTCTGTTACAATGACAAATGACATCCCATTTCTCATTAAAAAGACAATGGCTGCTAATCAGTGTGTATAAATACTTCCTGGTGCCTGTGGCAAAATTACATTTAAAAGGCTATTCCCCTTTCTCCACTTGTAAGCAAGGTCTTTGCCACTCCATCTCAAATTACAGTAAAGGAAAACTCCCTAGACACTAGAATGTGAGTCTGTATGGGTTAAGTGAAAGTTTTAAAAAAAAAAAAAGAAAAGAAAAAAAAAGTATTATTTGTCTTCACTATCCCCTTTTCGATTATTCTCTGCCCAGGTCACACCTTCCTTGGTATGGAACAGATTAATACACCTCTGGTTTTGATCAGGTTCTTGAAAGTCTGACATTCTGCTCATATTTGAGATTATGTGTACCCATTCCTGCCCTCACCCCTTTCCTTCTCCAGACCTAACCTATTGCTGAATAAACAAATCAATCCCCTGCTGTTTAACTACAAAGAATTATTCTGACACTGTAATAAGGCAGAGAGAAGAAAACCACTGCAGAGTTACAAAGAACATCTAGGAACTTGCTAGATCAGACTAGCAATTCATTTACTCTGGTGATGGGTTATTGCATATACCAGAGGCAGCAGTTCATGCAGAAGGGCACACTGAGGGGGCCAGAAACTGCTGAGGACAGCATATGTGCTGCTCAGCAGTGGTGGAGACATGCTGCAGGGCACAGTCCCCAGCAGCCACTGCAGCATTTCCCCCAGCACATCTGAGGTCTCGACTTGAGTGCAGGTGCATCTCTTCAAGTCTGGGGCTGCAGGGTCACCTGGGCTCTCTCGCTGAGGCTGGGGTAGCAGGAGGTGGGCTCCTTGCCTGCAGGAGGAGCGCACTTGGTGGAGGGTCTGCCTCGCCAAGTAAAGAAGCTATGACAGGAGATCAGCATACTGCGCAGCATCAGAAATGGCGAAAAAGAGACTAAAGTCCATGTCAGCTGCCCTGACCTGTCGCCTGGGCTGGTTTGCTGCTTGCCAGGGCTCAGATTTGGGATATTGCAAAAAGATTGACAGGGCTTCACCAGTCCTTAGACTATTATCTCTGCTGCTCTTCCATGTGCCAGGGAAGACCTGGAGCATATCAAGCATGACTATATGGCTCGGGGGGTGATCATCAAGGGCACAGGTGGTTTTCTCCTTGACCCTGTTGGTGACCCACTGATTCTGTGGGTCAACAACCAGCTGCACGGCTGGTGTTGGAAACAGGAATATGGTTTTTATGACCATGGGACTCTCCAAGGATTGACGACTGCTGGGAAGAGACAGGATCCACCTTACAAAAGCATCTTTGCCATCAGGCTGTGCAAGCGAGTGAGGAGAGCTTTAAAGTAGGAACAACAGGAGAGAGAGTCAACAACCAACAATCAAGTGAGCAAATGGTGGACCAGGTTGGCAAGCAAAGGGTTCAGGATGATGTGGACTGGAGCATCCTCATGATCAAGAAAACAAGGTTGAAAGGGGTCTATTTCAAGCATATGCACAGAAATAAAAGAGTACCTACAGGAGAAGACAGTATCATGGGGAAGGTGCTTGTACCTTTTCTGGGAAATGAGCACAGCTGGGTGCCTCTCTGAAGTGCCTGTACACTAATGCATGCAACATGGGAAACAAATGAGGAATTAGAGGTCAGTGTGCAGTTGCAGGGCTATGAACTCATCACAGAGGTGTGGTAAGATAACTCACACAACTGAAGTACTGCAGTGGATGGATACATGTTCCATTTTAAAAAGGACAGACCAGGATGGCACG
>NW_008824002.1:1586485-1609044 GCF_000699105.1 Pygoscelis adeliae
AAGCCAGCTGAGACCTTATGGGTCAGGATTGGAGGGCAGATGAAAGTTGATGATATTGTTGTGTGTGTCTGCTGCAGAACACCTGATCTGGAAAAAGTAGATGAAGTCTTCAGATAACTTCACTTTTTCAGGCCATGATCCTCACAGGGAACTTGAACAACCCCAGTATCTCCTGGAGAAACAACACAGAAGGGCACCAGTAATCCAAGACACATTACTGGTGTACCCCAAGGGTCAATACTGGGGCAAATACTGTTTAACATCTTCATTAATGACTTGAATGATGGGACACAGTGCACCCTCAGCAAGTTTGGACATGATACAAGAACTGGGAGAAGTGATTGATAAATCAAACAGTTGTGCTGTTATTCAAAGGGACCTTGACAGGCTGGGAAAATGGGCTGATAGGAATCTCATGAAGTACAGCAAAGAGAAAAACAAACTCCTGCACCTGCATAGGAATAACCCTATGCACCAGTACAGGCTGCAGACTGGTTGGAAAACAGCTTTGCCAAAAAGGACCTGGGGGTCCTGGTAGACAAGTTGAACATCAGCAGAGGCCCATGTGCCCTTGTGGCACAGAAGACCAAGAACCTCCTGGACTGTATTAGGAAGAACGTTGTCAGAAGGTTGAGGGAGATGATACTTCCCCTCTGCTCAGCCCTGGTGAGACACATCTGGAGTGCTGTGTCTAGGTCTGGTCTCTCCAGTACAAGACAGCGACATATTGGAGTGGGTCCAGCAAAGGGCCACAAAGATGATTAAGGGACTGGAGAATCTATCGTACAAGGAGAGGCTGAAAGTGCTGGGACTATTTATCCTGAAGAAGAAATGGCCCAGGGGAGATCTTTTCAATGTTTATAAATATCTGATGGGGGAAGTAAAGAAGATGGAGCCAGACTTGCCTCCATGGGACCCAATGACTAGACAAGATGGCAAAAACTAAAAGGAAATTCTGTTTAAACACAACAAAAATCTTTTTTTTTTTTTTTTTACTGTGAGGGTGACAGCACTGCACAGGTTGCCCAGAGAGGTTGTGGAGTCTCTCTCCTTGGCGATATTCAAAATGTCACCTGACCAGACACAACCCTGAGCAACCTGCTCTATGTGACCCTGCTTTGAGAGAGAGTTTAGACTAGATGATCTCCAGAGGTACCTAGATGGACTAGATGATCTCCAGAGGTGCCTGCCAACATCAACTGTTCTGTGATTCTGTGATATAGTAGCAACGGTGATATATGTAGGCTGCCAAGGTGCATGTAGAACTCTGTGCACAGTACAAGCAAATTTGGAGCCTGAAAAACAAACATATCTACATCTATAAATTTATAGGTATGAATTTAACATATCTGAAAATAAATATAGTGAGAAATTGTCACATGGATTGTAGTGATAATCTGTTTAAATTCTTCTTAGAGGCGGGGGAAAGGGGAAATGGAAGGACAAGGGGAAGAAAGAGAAACAGTTACAGGTTGTCATTGAACCAGACACAATCAGCAATTTGAGTTTATGTTCTGGTTTAACTCGGCAGGCAGCTAAACACCACACAGCCATTCGCTCACTACCCCCCACCCCCACAGTGGGATGGGGGAGAGAATCGGGAAAAAAAAAGTAAAATTCGTGGTTTGAGATAAAGACAGCTTAATAGGACAGAAAAGAAAGGGAAAATAATAATGAATAATAATAATAATTAATAATAATAATGATAAAAGAATATACAAAACAAGTGATGCACAATGCAATTACTCACCACCCGCCGACCAATGCCCAGCCAGTTCCCGAGCAGTGGTCATCGCCCCCCAGCCAGCTCCCTCCAGTTTATGTGTTGCGCATGACGTCACATGGTATGGAATATCCCTTTGGCCAGTTTGGGTCAGCTGTCCTGGCTGTGCCCCCTCCCAGCTTCTTGTGCACCCCCAGCCTTCTCAGTCGGTAGAGCATGGGAAACTGAAAAGTCCTTGTCTAGTGTAAACATTACCTAGCAACAACTAAAACATCAGTGTGTTATCAACATTGTTCTGGTCCTAAATCCAAAACACAGCACTGTACCAGCTACTAGGAAGAAAATTAATTCTATCCCAGCCAAAACCAGGACAGTTTATAAGGTGTCATGACAGCAATAAAAATTAAAGGATATAATAGAGTATATTTTATCACAGATATTTTCCCTTGTATAAGTTACGCTCTGTAGAAGGGAGACGCTGACTGCCAAAAAAAGGTGTTGATTTCTCCCTTTGTCCTTCAGCATGCCTTTATTTTATAAATTTTCAGTTGTCGTGTCACCAATCCCAAGGCTTCCCTTATGCTCCTTATTACTATGCACAGTTCAAGGAAGACGTAAAAAAATCTCAGTTTTTTTGTGAGGGAATATGTATATATATGTGTGTGTGTGTGTGTGTGCGCGCGCGCACTTGCGCACGCATGTGTGTGTATATATATATGACAAGTTTCATCCTAAATCTTATTGGTCAGCAGCTAGCTAAATTTCTACAAGATACAGACACATATTTTCACATACAAAAATAAAAAATCTACAGATAGAGATAATATATATAGCATCTAACAAATTTCTGGATGATTTCACCATCAGAATAAGTATCTGTAATGTGTACAAAGTAGAGTTTTCCCTAGCTTTAAGTATAACACTTCTGTCTTACTGAACTATAGGCTGGTACTGTATAACAAAAGGTACATCAAAATAGCCTTTTCCTTCTCTTTATCCTTTTGCACCTCTATCATATAGTCATTACTGAAGCTTCTCCTTATCTGTTTTTCCATATTTTTATCTTTTTAATCTGTGTGTTGTGTTCTTATGGTATGTCATCATACAGCATTGCATCCTCTTCCTTAATCTTTTTAGAGACAGGACAATCAGAACTGAATGTAGCATTCAAAACAACTGAGTAACATCATATGTTAGAGTTGTACCCCTTTTCTTAGGAACACTAGCAGGATATGATTTTGGGATCACTGCTACGTATTGTGTCAATATTTAATGAGCTGTCCAGGTGGTTTTTATGCATAGATCCAGTTAGTATCAAAGCTAGGAATTTCTATGACCTGGGATCAGCAATTGTAAGCCTGCCACTGGCCTTAGGGTCACATCACACGCAATCAGCTCGCAGGGTACAGGCACTGCTGATTTACCTTGGAAACTGGTAACCTCAGCAGAGTGACGCTTGTCCTTCCTTTGTCCTCTGTATCTCTTATCTATAAATTTGCAGTTGTCACACTAGCAACCCCAGAGCTCCCCTTAAACTCTTTACCTTGTTCAAAGCTGGAGAAACTCACATAAAGGCATTTGATGGACATCCGTGGCCTTCCTCCAGGTTCCTGGGCCTCCATTTTGTTGCTTACACATCCTAGGAGCACTCTGCTTGAATAGGGAAGCGCACACATAATTATGCTTAGAGGGTGTATATGAGCACTTGTTAAGTTGGCTGAAATTGCACATCTTGGATCTGTATGAGTGTTCTCTACCTCATCACTAATGGACAAGGCCACAGCATTGATCAACACACAAAGAAATTAATGCTTTCACATTTCCAACAATCTAGGAAATCATCACATAATATATTCTCTCAGCAATAAGTGGATGTTTGATGGAAAGCTATGAACAGAAACAGTAAATGTTGCAGGAATAGGAAACCAATTAAGTAAGGTCCATATGGATTACACTATGAGCACAGCGGGATGCAGAGCACAGGGACTGAGTGCCATATGGAGTGTAGATAGTGAGTGAGCCCATCTGGGTGTTCTCTTTACGAAGGAGACCCACAAATTTATTATACCCATTCTGAGCTTCAAATTACAAACATCTTTAAAATGTTTGAAATATTTTTATTTTTACTGTGATTCATTTATGGATACACACTATACATGTCAGTTGGAAGTATGTGGTTTTCCGTTATAAAGAATAAATATCTGTTACTGAGATTCAGTAATGTAGGGTCAGACTTGAAAGTTCCCTGGCAGTCAGTAGCAAGAGACAGCAAAAAGCTGTACTACCATGGGACAGAACAGGAAGAAAATTATGTAAGGAGACAGTTTGTCCCTAGTTCTTTTTGAACTCGGGGCGGGGGGTGGAGGGGGAGGGATTAATCTGCAATTTTTCTCAACTTGCTACCACTTTTTACTCTATTACTTTTCTAGCTTCAGTATTTCAGCTTGGTTTGTTGTAGTTAATTCTCCATTCAGCTGTGTGGAAGGGGAAAGGGAGAGGAAGGCAAGACGACTCAGTCATCAAATGCTCTGCAATGTCTCTCTTAGGTGTCCTTCCCAGAGGAATAATGAATCTCCTTACAACTGTTTACACAGGATGAGCCACAACCGTTCTTTATCAGGGACTCTTTATCAGGGACTGTAGTGATAGGATGAGGGGCAACGGTTTTAAACTGTAGATTTAAAGGGTAGATTTAGCTAGATATTAGGAAGAAATTCTTTACTGTGAGCATGGTGGGACATTGGAACTGGCTGCCCAGAGAAGTTGTGGATGCCCCATCATTGGAAGTGTTCAAGGCCAGGTTGGATGAGGCTTTGAGCAAGCTGATCTAGCGGAAGGTGTCCCTGCCCACGGCAGGGGAGTTGGAACTAGATGATCTTTAAGGTCCCTTCCAACCCAAACCATTCTGTGATTTCTATGATAACCTTAAATAAAGGGGAATCCTGTATCTCCAAAATCTGGAATGTACTTTTTGTACATAGAGGACATTTTTTGTGAGCCCATTTCATTTTGCACTGCAGCAGAATCACACATGTCTCAGCTGAACTTTTAAAATCAGCATATCAGCCTGTCAAGCACTTTCCTCATCGTGCTCTGAGTCTTATGCAGTGCTTTTCTTATTGCTGAAGCTGGATGTTTCTTCAATTATAAATAGGTGAGTTGTCCCTAGACAATTCATTAATATAGGGGCTGAAAAACATACATTTTCTGTTTCAGCCCAGAACATATACAGCCTATTTTAGAACATTCAATGTTTTTAGCTTTATCCATTTTTTACATGCCCTATCCACCAGCAAAAGGAATACAGACACTGAACCAACCTGGCAATGATCATACTTATTTGCTCCTATGGTTAACCACAGAAACCTTTTTCTGTATCTGACTAGCTCACCTTCAAGGAATTAGTCAGTGATTGCTCAGAGACCTGAAGACATGCCAACAAGAGATAAAGTGGGTTTTGTGGAGTTTTCACCACTAACAATTCTTGTGTTTGTGATAGATACAGTGTGCTGAATTAAACACGTTTATCTTCATTCAGAGTATATTAGGGCCTTTCTTCATTTTCCAGCATAAATCTGGTTTCTCTGCCTCTGGATCAAAATATATGCAAAACAATTCACTGCTTAAAAACAAAACAAAATCACCATGAAACTGTAATATCCAGCTACAAACCTTAGTTTGAATTTCAGATGACCAGACCAGTTTTTGCCAGCTCAAGGGCAATAAGAACTTTCTGTCTTGTGCTTGTCATTTCAGCATGCTTGATAAATTGGACTGGACGGTAATAGGAAACTAGAGCCGTTGGAATCTGGCACCATGATAACTTCAAATACAGTAGGAGAGGCAAGTAGTGGGCACTTTTGCAGACATATATCAGAAGGAAAAATATATCTAGGTTCAACACGACAGCAATTGCATCAGTGTTGCTTTCTACAAACACAACTGCAAGAACAGTGATATGACTGCAAGCTTGAGGCATGATAAGTTTTGCTTCACAGAAACCAAAACACTTATTTTCTGTTCCATAGAAGAAATAATGTGTTTCTAAATGGAAAATAAATTTGTATGGAAATAAGAATATGGAGATCATTCTCTTGTATAGGACTTCCGCAGCAGAAAAGAGACATGAAAGTGATTTAGGAGATGTATATGGGAATATGCATGTTATTTTTACTCTGTTACAAGAGTGACCGGAATACCACAGCAAATCATTTATAGATCCATGAATCCATTGGATACATCTGTCATTCTCAAAATGTGGAAAGAAAATTATTTTCTACGTCTGTAAGTATTGTGACTCGTTTTGAGAACCCTTGGTATGCATGTTTTTCAGGCTTTCAGCAGGTTTCATTGGGCCAGGATGTCTCTGACATCTATGTCTTCAGCGTCAAGAAGTGATCTACCTAGGTTAAGTTTTTCCTTTATCAGTGTAGGTCTGATGTAGGCCAGAGGCTTGCAGTTTAACCTGAACCCTTTGCAGTAACTGGAAATAAACTCTGACAGGATTTGCATCAAAAACTAAGCATATCTTCCATACTACTATTAAAAAGCCCCAATGACAGAATGCATTTATATAATACTGTGTTTGTACTTCAAGTTAAAATCTGTATGTTTTATGTTTTCCTGTAATTTTCATTTCAACTACATTATTCAATAATTTCTCATGTAAAATCTCTTTCTAGAAGGTCTCTTCCAGTTTTATTGAAGTTTTCTTTACCATTTGAAATGTCAGGTGGATCTGTCTTTTTCTAAAATTTATTGTCATATGTAAAACTTTATTTATGGATTTCCAAGAAAAAGTAGCAAAAGTAGTTACCATACATCAGTATAGTACCCCCAACAGGGTAACAAATATTTTCTATGAAAACATCACATTCTTTGTTCTGTATGCTATTTTTTCTGCTACTTCAATCTAGCATTTTACGCTTGCTATTGACTGTTCTATTTATTTCATATTCCCTGAGTCTGGCTGCCTGGGTTTTTGTTCTTTTTTTTTTTTTAAACTACAAAACAAAAAGAAAATTCACTCTTTAGCAAGTACAGCCAAACAAGAAATTAGCTGGAGCATTTTTATATCAAATCTATGACAATGTAAAACCAAGCCTGCAATGAAACCAAAGCACTGCCTTCAGGACCAAAGCCATAGAAGAAGAAAAAACACTCAAAACAGAGGGAAGTTTAAAAATATACAAGCTCTTCATCAGTGAATATGAACAGATTCCTATCATAATTTGAAAAGCAGAAATGACTCAATTAAACTAAAAGGCATTTTCATTCTGGAAAAGAGTATACGCACAGAAATATATCATGATTTAATAATTAATTTCAAAATTAATATGGATTGAATTTCTGGTGGACAAGCTCTGTAGGTATCATTCCTCAGATTGACCTCTCTCAATGACAGACATTTTGTCTGTCACTTTAAATAGCTATAGTAGGTTTTTTTAATTCACCTGTACTAATTACAAAATAACCATTTAAAATCTGATACTAGACTGTATGTAATATTCCACTTTTGATTTTACCAGTGTTGCAGACAGATGGATAATGGCTTCTCACTCCTACTCGCTTTTAACATGTAAGAATTATATTAAACTGTCGTGGTTTAACCCCAGCCAGCAACTAAGCACCACACAGCCACTCACTCACTTTACCCCCAATGGGATGGGGGAGAGAATCAGAAAAGTGAGAAAACTCATGGGTTGAGATAAAGACAGTTTAACAGGTAAAGCAAAAGCCATGCATGCAAGCAAAGCAAAACAAGGAATTCATTCACTGCTTCCCGTGGGCAGGCAGGTGTTCAGCCATCTCCAGGAAAGCAGGGCTCCATCACGCGTAACGGTTACTTGGGAAGACAAAACGCCATAACTCTGAACGTCCCCCCCTTCCTTCTTCTTCCTCCAGCTTTATATGTTAAGCATTCCACGTCATATGGTGTGGAATATCCCTCTGGTCAGCTGGGGTCAGCTGTCCTGGCTGTGTCCCCTCCCAACTTCTTGTGCACCCCCAGCCCACTCGCTGGTGGGGTGGGGTGAGAAGCAGAAAAGGCCTTGACTCTGTGTAAGCCCTGCTCAGCAGTAACGAAAACATCTCTGCATTATCAACACTGTTTTCAGCACAAATCCAAAACATAGCCCCATGCTAACTACTATGAAGAAAATTAACTCTATCCCAGCCAAAACCAGCACATAACCCTTTTAGCCACAACCCTGTATTGTGGTTTTCTTTCATTCACTTACCTTCATAGTTCCTAGAGTTTTCTCAGAGGCAGGTTTCCTCACACTGAAATCTTCAATGGTCTTTATTCTTAAATGCTTCACTTCACATTTGTGCATATTATAACCTTTTTTTTTTTTAGTGTATCCACGTGGATCTAGAGTGAGGCAACTTCACATGATCCAGCTCATCTTCAAATTATTATTTTCAAAACTTAGCACTTCTCCAATTTTCTGGAATTTCCCTGGTATTCCAAGAGTTCTTTAACAAGAGTATTAGGATGATAAAGATGACTTCAGTGAGTTAGGAGGTCAAGTAATTTTCTGAGGAGAAGGCCTGAAAGACCTGCAAAACACTCAAAGTCATCATCTCAGGCTGCTTCCAATAACTTGTTTTCTGCTGGGCAGATGGTGTAGGAGTCAGCTGTATTGTCCTTTCTATTTTGAGCCTTTGTGTTCTGTACACTACTGGGACTGTTTTCAGCCCCCTTCTCCCCCAAATACGTAGCATCTTTCTCCTCCTTCCTCAGAGTGTATTCTTTCTGCTCTCTGTTGTTCATCTTCTGCATGTTCAAGAACTGGTTGTCTGTTTTTTGTTTGTTTGTTTGGGATTTTTTTTCCCAAATTTGTTTTTGTTTGTTTAGCACAGATCTCATTTGTCTCTCTCCATGCTTTGCTAGGTGGACTTACTACCAGAGCCAAATTAACCTTACAAGCACTCTAACATTAATCTTATCCTACCACCTACAATAAGAAGACTTCTCACCATTTCATACTACTTTAAAAAAAAAGTTAATCTCTTTTTAAGGAAAAGATTTTGCTCAAAAGATTGAATACCAAGAACTTCTACTAACACAACTTCAATCAAATCACAGAGATCTAAAAGGTGATAACCATGAAACTTTCTTTAGGGTAGACACAGCTTCAGCATTGTAGCCATTCTCCCCAAAATGGGAGTAATCAATCATTACCTTCTACAGTTGTTGCATTATTAAATCCATAATTACAAGTTAGACAAAGTATTCATTAAATAACTGTTCTACAGCAAAGCTGAGATAATCAAAAAATATATGTCATAATTGGAATGAACAGCAGCCTTTTTTTCCTAGACTAAACACAACTTCCAGGCTTTTCTATCTGCTTTTTCTGATACTTCATAACACTGAGTCATTTATGAGGTCAAAAATAGATAACTGAAGAAAAGGAAAAAAAGGAAAAAGAAAAGAAAAATAAAAAAAAAGAAAAAAGCCAAAAGAACATGAACTTTGAAATTTGACTTGATTTCTTGGCTACCCTCCACCATCCACCCTCCAAAATGAAGCTGAAGTTTTTCATTTAAGGCCAGAAAACATGAGTTTAACCCCAAGTTACAGACTTTACATACATTCATTCTGATGACTTTGAAAAAAAGTTTGAACTTTACCTAAGGCATTTCTACCAATTTCCACTTCAGTCATCAAACAAACCAACCCACAAAAAAACTCACCTCACTTACTATGCAACTCTACAAACAACACAGAAAGCTAAAAATATACTTGTTTTTTCCTAGCCTTTTCTTCCTTTCTTTCTAGCATTCTTTACAATGAAATTGTTCCAGCTGTGGTAAATATTGTTCAGGCATGGATCTGCAATACATTTTGCACTTTGATATTCATAAGTATACATTTCCTTCCAAGCTGAAGACATTTATCGCAGTTTGACCGGCAGTTAGAAACACATTTTCTAGGAGAAATAAACTATATATTTGGCTTTCTTTCCCACTTTTCACTTTTGTTTGTAACTAGATTATATTCCTTTTTTATTTATCCTTTTTTTTCCAATTATTTGTATATCCTTAGACATATCTACTTCAAACTACCAGTGCAGCTATTTCACTTATTTTCTTTGGATGAAAATGTGAATCAAATTCTATATCTTTATGCCAATAATTCAGTACTTCTTCAAAGAGCATCAAAGCACTCTTTGATCAAATGGGAAATGATCAAAGACTAAGCTTGTTAGAAAAAAATCCCCACAAAGTGGAGATTCTAGTGCCTTTTTTCACTTTTATCTTAGCTCCCTGCTTTGATTATGTGTTTTATTGTACGAAGAAGGTTGATGGTAGAATAAAGTAAGACAGAAATTGAGGGCCAATGGAAGTATAAGTATTACTGAAGTGCTTGACTGTTTCATGCTCTTGTTTTCAGCGCAATGCTGGGTTGTGGAACAAGAAGAGTTATACCTCAATGAGAACTCCATTCTCATGTACATACATAAGTTACCACCTCAGGTTAAATAGGACTTTACATTCAAAAAGGATCTACCAGTATGAAAATAATGCCAGCTGTGTGTTCCTGATTAACCTAGTAGTGCACTGGAGTACCAAGCATTCTGAGAAGCTGATGCAACTGTTTTATGTTACTAATCCAGCCCTCCTGTGTAGTTCTAACTCTATTTTTGCAATGTGACTGCTTGTATTACAGCTAAGGTGACGAGATGTTAATTCAAATATAGATAGCTTGAGTTATTACTGCACTGGAGATAAGCTGCGAAATTGATAACAAATAAGCAGTTGGGGGGCATTGTTGTTATTGTCATTAATTTCTTAATATGTACCTGGTCCTGAATTAGGGGCCCATATTTTTTCTAAATTTACCTGAAATCAAAGTTGTCATGATATGGACTGTACACAATGCCTAAATGTATATGCTACAAGGGAT
Source organism: Pygoscelis adeliae (assembly GCF_000699105.1). Taxonomy (NCBI): domain Eukaryota; kingdom Metazoa; phylum Chordata; class Aves; order Sphenisciformes; family Spheniscidae; genus Pygoscelis; species Pygoscelis adeliae. Next base: position 1,597,123 of record NW_008824002.1, read on the forward strand.
GTTTTAGGAAGGGATTAAAAGAATCCCTTTAAAATCATAATATCATCATATTTTTCAGGTGTAGAAATTTAACTTTCAGGCTTGGTTTATGCTATTTTAGATGCTTGCCATCTATATCTATATTCTTGCTTACTATATCTTTTATTAATCAAATCACATATACAGAAATTGAGGATGATTATATTTCAGGGCTATGTGTCAAAACAAAGCGTTCAGACAGGCTCATTCACCTTCTGAAAACTAACCGAAAATACAAAAAGAGTTAATTTGTAAATCTTTGGGATGCTAATGAAATCTATTTTTTTTTTAACAAGTATTACCTACATAATCCAAAATTCAGGCTGGCCAGATAGTCAAAAAGAAAAAAAAAGAAAAAAAAAAGGGCAGAAAAAGGCTGAAATTGTCTTTACACTGCTTATTTAGTCCCAGCACAGGAACTCCCATTGCTTCACTCCTCTCCTAGCTTTCCCTCTCACATTTTTAGCACCACTTATCTCCAAACCTCACACTTCAGCCAATCAGCTGGTTTTTACCCCTTACACTCACATTTCACCACCTTGACCACCCTTTTAACAGCCATCATAGAACTGGATTAATCTTATCCTAGGACATACATCAATAGGAAGCAGTGAATAAAACCAGGTACGTTTACAGATGTATTGTTGGAGGTAGACGTTTGCAAGGAGAATTCAGACTGATTTCTCAGAGATGAAATGCAGATTGAAAGATGTCTTGATCATAGCTTACAAGTGCCTTCACACAAAGAAAAGACTGGCAGTTAATCTAGCAAAGGAAACGTACTAAAGAGAGGATTAATGACTGGAGGCTTAAATCAGAAAAACTCAAACTGGAAATAACCCACAAATTATTAACCATGTTTTGTGTGATCCACCACTGTAAGGAATTATCAAGGAAATGTATTATTATCCAGTTCTTAATATCTTCACGTTATACCCACTAACCACTTTTTGAGAAAATGGCCTCAATCTAGTCGTACCAGTTATTGGCAAAATGCAGGGATAACTGGTTGATATGTAAAATACTGTGATATACAGAAGTCAACTAAATGCATTCATAGTTGGAAAAAGATAAGGGAAAGTGTTAATCTGGTAATGAGTGGAGGAAAAAAATTAGTAAGTGACAGGTGATGTTGAGAAGGCTGAAATGTTTCACTTCTTTGCATCAGTCTTCATTAAAACAATAAATTGGAAGCATTTAGTTACTTAATACTAATTAACAGTAACAAAAAAGTGATAAAGTTATTGTGGTAAAGTGGTAAAGTATCAGCCCAGGACAGGGAAGGAAAAGTTTACAAAGTAACTCCTATATTATATATTTTCAAAGCTTTGGAACTTGATTAATTTCTTCCTGAGACACTTAAAGGATGATCTGAAAACTCACAGAAACACTCTCTTTGAAAAATTATCAAGGAGGAGTTAGGCACCCAAAGACTGGAAAAGCATGAATGGAATGTTAGTAAATGTAGTAAGTACAGTGTTAATGGAAAAAACTAAAAAACAAGCAAAGGGGAACTAAAGAAATATAGCCAGCTCGTGCTTAGTTCTGAGAAAACTGTGAGATAAATACTCCAACAAACTATTTGCAAACATTCTGCAGAAGTAGTACACATCATACACTTCAATGTCATAATATACGCTCGTAAGAAGCCAGGCAGCCGAAGCTGATTTAATTGCTACACAGTAGTTGCAAAACTAGTTGGATAACTGTAGACAGAGAGCAGTTAACATAATGAAATTCAGAGTGTGTTTTGGGGGACATACAGAAGTCTATACTGAGTTAGGATCTATTCAGTGACTTCATTAATGACATGGATGATGGGGCAGAGGATGCTTAGTGAATCTGCACTAAGGTAAGGGGGATGGCACATAAATTGCAGGACAGTGTGCAGATGACAAACTGGAAATTGGTGCAACTGGCCATTACACTTGGCCAACAGCAGCCAAATACATATAGGATAAAGGGGACAGGATGGGAAGAAACTGCCTAGGTAGCAGATCTGCAGAAAAGGATATGAGAATTATAGGGCATCAGAGTCTAAACACCTGTTCCCTGCTCTAATTACCATGGGCATAGCCCTCATGAATAGAGCAGACTTGGTTACTGCAGTCCAAGAAAGATGGGAATTAACTGGATACAGCTTAGAGAATATCAGAAGGTGGTCAGCGGTCCAGGAAACACAGGAAGACAAGACTGGACAGCTTTTCAACCTAAAGACAAAACTGAATGGGGACATAGGTTTTAATCATGTTAAAGGCTGTGGAACAAAGGGAAAATAATTTATTCCTGCATTACAGTGGTGTACGGGGCAAGAAGTAACAGGTTTCTGTTCCAGCAAAAAGGACAGGATATTAGGAAAGAATTGAGATGATAAGGACTGAGCTGATGGCACAGGTTGATCAGTAAACTAATGGAATCTCTGCTATTGGAACGATTCACAGGCTAGGCAATACCCAGGTATGGGTAAAACAGAAATTAATACTGTTGATATAGGTGATACTTATATAGCTGATGTAGCTGATAATAGCAATAATACCTGAAAAAGTCCACAATACCTGGGAAGATGATGTTATATAGATAAGTCACATCAACTGCATTTAAGTTTATATAACAAGTAAAGGCTGTGGCCTCCTTTGGAAGGTCAAGTGGCATTTTGTCAAACTTCTATAGCAGGTAAAGGATCATACTTGATATTCATATGACATTTACACAGAACAGGAACTTTTTAAAAAAAATAATATATAAAATCACATTTAAAGACCTTGAAGAAAAGACACCTACAGAGATCAGTTTTCAGCTACATTTGCTAAAGCACTGGATTCACTCATCTGTATTTTATTAACTGAAGATAATTTGATTTAAAACAGGCCACTTCATTAAAAAGCTGTTTTAGAATTACTATTCAATAAACCAAGATTTCAGAATTCTTAATAAAACTGTGAAAGTTTGACTTTGAAATTCCAAGTACCAAAAACATAAAGAGGATTATTATGCTTTCCTCTAAGTCTTTTGCTGAAGAATTAAAAGACTTACAAAGTTGTATATGCACTAACTATTTGACACAAACCAATTCAGTATGATTGAAGAGATATGGTCTGGGTTTTTGCATTAAAAATGCAAATAAGATGAAAAAGGTGTGCAAAGGAGATTAAATGATGACCAAGTGATTTTTTTTCCCAAGTACATACCTGACAATATAGCAAACTCAATTATTCCTCCCAATCCACATTTCATGCTTATATACACATAAAATCCATTGTCTAGTGCCCTCAATGGTTTTCAAAGTTGTTATTTACAGATTTTCAAGGTGACAGCAATGTAGCTATAACTTTTGCTGGACTTCAGTTCATTAGTCTGTTCCTCCCTATGGTAATTTCATTATGACTTCAACCTGTGTTTTAGCTCCCACGGTTACAATTAAACATGAAATTTAAACCTACCAGATTGTAAAGTTATGCTACCCACTACCTACTACCCAAGGGTAATTTAACCATTAATTACTGGAGCACCAGCTAACATTCCTCCTTTCTAGTGAACAAGATCCTCGGAGCTCACAAACTTTCCTTCATCCCTAAGTGTATACTTTGTTGATCTGAGGCAGAATGTCCCCATTAATCTCACAATGAATAACAGTCCTTAAAATCACCCTTTAAATTTCCCAGTAACTTCAATGGAAATAAAATAAAATTTGGAGAGCTGGAATGAAAAACACCATGTAAAACTGCCATGGAGAGCAGGACCTCTGTGATTCTGGATGCTTTTATTTGGCTGCATCTGTCCATGGATGAAAAGCCTGAAGGGGCCGTATACTGAATAAACACAAACATAAATTCTTCTCTTGAATTCAGTGGGACTATACTCATGGAGCATGAGTCTTTGAGGATTGGAGCCTTTAACAGTCAAAGGTAGGGGAAATGAATGGGATGGCCACTTGCTCATTCTGTTCTGATCCTGCTGTTCATCATCAATATGCTACACACATAAAGCTTGTGAAGATGGGGGCTGAGGGGTGCTAGTGACTTGTTTTTAAGTATTTTGTCATCTTGTGGGGTTCACAATCCCACCTGATCTGTCTCAACCCTTTTGTTTGGTTTATAGAGAGAAAGTCTAGGAGCAGGAATCAGAAAACACAGTGTCAGGGTGATCAGGAGGAAGTGATGAGGGAGAAAGGGAGGAACCTAAGTCTTACATCTCTTAAGTGAAAATTAACTCCATCCCAGCCAAACCCAGTACAACCAGTCATGAAATTTTAGGTTAGTTACTCCTGCTGTAATCACTGGCAGGGCAATATAGATATTTCCTACTTCAACCATTACATTGATGCAGGGCTTCTTGACTCTTACTTTCTCTTTCTTTTTCTTCCCCCTTCTCCCTTTTTTTTTAATATCCTCAGAACCTAGCTTGGCATCCAAAGCTAGCAGAGACACATAACACATTGTTTGGATGTTGATGATGATCCTGCAAACATGCCACTAAACTCATAGTAACCATAAAGCCCAGAGGCTTGTGATCTTGTCATTGATTCTGTGGCAGTAACATTAGACCTAATCTCATCTATCTGAGCTGGTTTCTTTCCTTTTTGATAGAAACAAAATCTTCCATTTGTTTCAAGGCAATACATCTTTTCTACCAACGCCCCCCCCCCCTTTACCTACATCTTTTTTCCTTCCCTCTGCTGTATACAGTATATACATAGTACACTTATGTAAACCCCAAAACTATTCATAGGTTGATAGATTATGAATGTTTCATAGTTCATATTAATAGGTCTTGATTTCATACAAAGGACAAAAATTTCAGGAGGTGGTGATGAGGACACTTCACCCCTGAACACACAAGAGGGGTGTCTGAAAAAAAAAATGATGGTGAAAATCTTTAGGCAGAGGAAAACGGAAAACAAGTTTCATGCTCTCCAGGTACTTGAGCCCAGGATGCCTTCTGTATTAATGGACTGAACTTATTCTTCGTTGTCAAAGAAGGACTAAAGCATCTAACTGCAGGAAAGATAAATGCTTTTTTTCTTTACACTAGAAAAAGACTTAGAAAAGTACTGAGCACATAAGTTCCACTGTACACAACAACTCACCGATACACTACCACAGAGCATCTAATTTTTCATGACACAATTTACTACCTTGTGTTCCAATTCAAAAATTTTGTTCTCTTTAAATTTGGAGACTCCTGTACCAGGTCATTCATTCAGGTCAGTCTGTACTTGGATGTTACTTGTGAGAAATTCATTTTTCATTCTGTCCCAATAGGGCTGTTTTCTGTTTGACTGTCTATTAGCATTGACATTTTCTCCCTAAGGCTTTTTTCTTCTTCTTTTAGAACTTGATTGGGAGAGTTTAATGGAGTTTGTGCAGCTTTTATATCAAGGAAAATGTTCTGGTTTATTTTGTGGTTATTCTGCTGCTGACATTTGGTGACATTTTCTCTTCTTGTTGGCAGTTTTGTGTTTCGTTAAAGAGTAAGCTAGTCTAGTGAAGGTGTTTAATTTCCTTTGTCCAGCCTTTATCATATCCAGCACATACAGTACTCTTCTTATTTCATTCCTGCACTAGTTTTCCTCTCGGATTGCTTCTTTTCTGCACATTGGTTTCCTCTATGCTTTCTGTGTGAAGTACCTTTTCTTTTGGGCAGCAGCTGAATATCTCTGCTGATAGCTTTTTTTTTTCTTTTCTTTTTTTTTTTTTTTTTATCATTCAGCGTTATAGCAGAACATGTTGTAGCTATTTACTTTAAAACTATAAGTAAGCAAATCTTGTAATATTAAGACTTGGAAGTTCCTCTTGGAAAAGGTAAAACACAAAGTCTTTTTGTTTCTCCTGCTAGCATCATGCCAGAGCTGAGTGATTACTAATCTTTACGGAATACTTAGTGCACTGACTAAAATCCAAGATATTTTTTCTAATAGCTGCAGCAAAGGTGAACTAGAAGAACAGACTCCTGTGCCAAAATGGATGTGATCGGACCTACAGCTTCACTGCTAATGGCAGAAAATACAAAATACTACTGAAGAGCTTCCATGCAGAGATATATGATCTATCTCACAGTCATCAGAGTTGAAATACCTGCCAAGCTGCAAATAGCATTGTGTCTTACAACTGCAGGATCATAAACAACTAATGTTTATAACAGCATTTTTAAAAGCTGTTAAAGTCTGAGCACTAAACAATAAAAGTAATTGGTTAATGGCAGCTCAGCTATTGAAAATTAGAAGCTTTAAGGTTAAGTTTTCCAGAGGTGATATACTCTCTCTTCTTAATCAGTGTTACACTTCAGAATTATTTTGGTGGGGAGAGGGAAGATGGCAATTTCAATTAGCAGTGCTAAGGAATAAAAGAAATTATGTTTTCTGAAAACAAAGGCTCAGCCACACAGCTGTATTCTGGATCATGTCATTTAATTTTTAACCAATGGTATCACAGTTTTGCAGTTTCAGCTTTCACATTAAATGCAGAGCAAGTGGTCTCCTGTGACGTATACCAGAGAGAAACAAAAAATTTAGAAAGGAACTGGATTTCCCATATGATTAAAATTTTATAAAATTTTCCAGCTCTAACTTAGGTTGAAGCCAAAGATTTTCAATATTTTTTCATTACACTTTCCCATGTGTGTTTTGGGTGTAGATTGCAAGGTGGCAGCCAGGGGGGCTGCGGGGCTGGCCTCTGTAGGAGGAGGCCAGGGGCTGCCCCGTGCCAGACACAGCCAGGTCCAATCAGCTCCAGTGGACCCATCACAGGACACAGCTGAGCACATCAGTCAAGCTGATGGCACCTCCATGAAAACGTATTTTTAAAAAGGCATAAAATGCCATAGAGAGAGAGGAGGATGGAACGAAAAAAGTGAGAAACAACAGAGGGAAGACCAAGGTCAGAGGAGGAGGCAGACAAGTTCAGAGGAGGAGGAGGTGCTCCATGGCAGAGCAGATATCTCCTGCAGATTGTGGAGGGTCCATGCTGGAGCAGAGAAGTGTGAGGAGGAAGGAGCAGTAGAGAGAAACCACCATGTACTGACAGTAACCTCCCTACCCCCTGCACCACTTAGGGCAGTGGTAGAAGAGTCAGGAATGAAAGAATGATGTTGAGCATGGGAAAGGGGGGCTGGGGAGGAGGATATTGCTTTAACATTTGTCTTTTTGTTTCCCACTACCCAAATTAGTAACTACATATTTATTTTAATTAACAATAGATTAGGTTGACTTTTCCAAGTTGAGTCTGTTTTGCTCATGACAGTAACTGATAAGCAATCTCCCTGCCTTTATCCCAACCTGTGAGCTTTCTCCTTCCCGTTCTTCCTCTTTTCTCCCCTGCCCTGCTGAGGGAGGGCAGTAAGTGAGCAGCCAGGTAGGTGTTTGGCTGTTAGCCAGGGCCAACCCACTGCAACGTGCTGTGAGAAACTCCGAATGCATAGCCCAGACTCACACAAAGCATGATTTGAATGTTGGTTACATACAAAAGTAAAACAAACTGAGCTATTTGTCTTTCTTATATATATGCACACATATACGTTCACTCACATGTTCCCTTCATCCATGGATCTGACAATCATTTCTCAATGAAGACTCAAATCTTCATTTGAGCAATTGACAATCTCCTTTTTCTATATATAATCAGAATGCTTCAATTTCCTAAAATTGTTTAGTAGTTACACAGCATCTTTCCATGTTTATCATTTTACAACTCGGATAATGAGGATAAAAACTGAAACATTTCTGGGTTTATCCATTTTGTGGAATACTACAGTTCTAACCAAGTGTAACTAAGTTTTAAAATGTGTGTGTGTCTGTCTCTCGTACTGTGGATTTACAGGTCTTAATAGGCTATCAAAATGGATTAGGAAATTGAGCATGTTGCTCAATACTTGGTCTCTGGTTTTTATTTCTGTTGTTTGTTTCTTTGGGTTTTTTTTAAATCATTTCCTGAATTTTAATCATTTATATTTCTTTACATATTTGGGGTAATTTTCCATGCTTTCTCAGTTTCTGGATTGCTAATAGCTCTGAAAATTACAGCACCCATCTGCCTTATGCTCCTCTTTGTAGCACCAGTGGTAATACTGCATGGCTATTAGCATTGAAATAAACCCCACAGTAACCTGTTCAATCAGATTTTGACACAGACAGCTGACACTGAAAATCACATGCAGTTAGGTTTTGACTTAAACAATAATTTCCAATAGAATGGATATTTTCTTACCTGTGTAAGTTCATCTTTTGAGGAATAGCTTACCTTGCATGAAGCCACCAGTAACCGAAGAAGATACAAGTATCATCCCAGTCTCCTCTGCTGTTTGCCACCATTTCCAGCATACATAAAGAAAACAATGTCTGCGACATTGCTGAATTCCTTTCTTATTCCAGCAAGGTGGAAGAACAGGGGGGTGTTAAAGACTTCATATCTTGGGCCTCCCAGAACTGAAGCTACACTGCTATGCGACAGGATGCTGAAAGCATCAGGAGGTAAAAAATCTGTCAGGAATTATGCTTCTACAGTTTCATGAAGAGGCTAGGAGGTTATTGCCCAAGACCGTCCCAGGTTATTCCATTGACAATTTAACATTCTTTTGCTGTGGGGCAAGGTCAGATATTGATGATCTGTCCCTATGATTTGTCTTCATATAATTTATGCATATGAATCATTAACATATTCATACTTGCAGTCATGTTACATAACAGTTAACTTGCTACTCAACCCTCTCATAGAGGAGTGAGTGGCTGCCAATGTAAATCTGTACTGATAAGCTGAATGCTTTCCCCGACATAAACATTTCTCTATACCTTGTCATGGTTTAACCCCAGTTGGCAACCAAGCACCACACAGCTGCTTGCTCACCCTCCCTGCCTGCCGGGTGGGATGGGGGAAAGAATCAGAAGAGCAAAAGTAAGAAAACTCGTGGGTTGAGATAATAAGTTTAATAATTTAAATAAAATACAATAATAATAGTAGTAGTAGTAGTAATAATAATGATAAATTGTAATGAAAAGGAAAACAACAACAAAGAGAGAGAAGAACAAAACCCAAGATAAACAAGTGATGCAACCGCTCACCACCTGCTGACCAATGCCCAGCCAGTCCTCGAGCAGCGGTCACCGCCCCGCGACCTACTAGCCCCAGCTTACACACTGAGCATGGCATCATATGGTATGGAATATCCCTTTGGCCAGTTTGGGTCAGCTGTCCTGGCTATGGTCCCTCCCAGCTTCTTGTGCACCTCCTCGATTGCAGAGTATGGGAAGCTGAAAAGTCCTTGACTTAGTATAGACACTGCTTAGCAACAACTAAAACATCAGTGTGCTATCACATTATTCTCATGCTAAATCCAAAACGCAGCATATACTAGCTACTAGGATGAAAATTAACTCTAATTAATTTAGAGTTAAATTAAAACCAGGACAACCTTCATATACATTCTCACTCTGAAGATCATCTCTGAAATAACGCTGTTCCCTATTTTTTTACTGGTCTGTGGTACAAAGCTGCTCCTAGATATATGATCCCATGAAGTTCAAAGACCCCAGAGATACCATGAAATGTCAAATGCTAGTACAAAAAAAAAAAAAACCTGCAGTAAAAAGGGACTTTGTAGAGATATCGTGAGGAAGAATTGATGACTGGAATGTCCAGTGTGCTTCACGCTCCCTTTAGTTTTAAGTCTGTTTCTGTTTTCTCATGGGAAGTACAAATTATATCCCTGGCTACCATTTAAGTGACATTTTGCACATCACATAGAGCTAGATAAAAAACTTAAAAAGTGCACTTTGGAGAAGGTTTAATTCAGGCTTGATCCATTTCAAGAAATTGCATTCTCTTACTATAAATCATGATTTATAGCTTTCCCCATCAAACCTTAAGTTCTCCACAACAGCTGCCTGTTTTTAATTGCACTGCCTTTTCCAAATGAAAGCGTTACAACTTGCTTGTTTTCTATTAATGTACATTTAACTTAATCTTTAATTTACCTTATTATTTTTGGTAATATCGAATAAAAGCAGACATACTGAAAAACTATCCAATATTTACATATTTATTATGCTAAGGGTGGTTTAGAAACAATTAATCACAAGAATTTTCACCTTAAGGTACTGCTTAAAGTCTTTGTACAGCTGTTAGAATTCAGTTGGCACAGGTAGTGGAATAAAAAAAAAATGTACAGAACTAATTTCTGTGATAATTCCAATACAACTGGTGATGTTAGGCTGGATGTGATTTTAACTCTTTGGAAATACAGGATTAAATCTTTCCAAAATCACTTCCAATTGTGAGTAAAATTCTTCTAAGCCAAGTTGGTAGTTCAAAAGATTAAAAGGTTTAAATCTTCACTGATTTACACTCTTATTACCCTTTCACTCCATCAGTACTAATGTGGGACTCAATCCTGAGCGTGTGAGCGTGTTTATATCACTGCAATCTGAGGAATACCCTTATAACATCAGTTACATTAATAAGGTTAAATGAGCTTTTAAAAAGTCAGATTCACACCATAAAAACAGTATAAATGTGGTCCAAAGTTTCTTAACTCTGGAGACTTATTATTAAAAAGACATAAAACACTACCCTTTGCTACATCTCCTATAGAATAATATTTCCTAGCTCAGCGCTTCAACAGATTTATATTACTTCTGTGGCACAAGGGAACTCATTTCAATTTCAATTTATGTCTAAAATAATCTATAAACTGTCATTAATTGCAAGCATTGAATTTACACGTCTCCTCTCTCTCCTTGGTGTTCCTCAATAGTAATCCAAAATAGCTATATCACTTTGATCAGATATGCTGGCCATCCAAAGTGATCACGTGCTTCTGACTTTTTTTTTTGGTCCTTTTCTTGACCACCAAACTTCAAGTGAAGAAATAGTATGTTAGAATAAAGCTTATGGAAATAATTTATTCACATATTATTTTATTAACCATGCATCTCATGGTCCAGCTGGCATTACTGTGCTTAAGTACAGGGAACAGTAGAGTATAAGAATATCCTCGGGATCATATAAGACAATGGTCTAACGTGCCTTTTTTGCCTGCAGCTGAGCTGGGTTAAGCCAATACTGTTCTCCACTCTTCAATCACCCTTTCCTTCCCATTAACATCCCCTCAGATCTATTGGTTTAACCTAGGTATCAGCACTCCACATTAGCATAAGCTAATAGTAGGCGGGGTTTCTAACCCTGATAATTTTACAGAAGCAAGTCAGTAATGACTAAGTGTGCTCTTAGGCTGGCAAATAGCAGTGGTGATGACATCCTGGGAGAAGCTATGAACTAACTTTTTTAACCGGCTGAGCTGCATCTGGAACAACACATCTGACTGCAAACTCAGAAAGACTGAGAGTTTGAGAATAGAATCACAGAATCGTTTAGGTTGGAAAAGACCTTTAAGATCATCAAGTCCAACCATTAACCTAGCACTGCCAAGTGCACCACTACACCATGTCCCTCCCTAGGCACCACATCTACACGTCTTTTAAATACCTCCAGGGATGGTGACTCAACCACTTCCCTGGGCAGCCTGGTCCAATGCTTGACAACCCTTTAGGTGAAGAAATTTTTCCTAATATCCAATCTAAACCTCCCCTAGTGCAACTTGAGGCTATTTCTTCTCGTCCTATCACTTGTTACTTGGGAGAAGAGACTGACACCCACCTCGCTACAACCTCCTGTCAGGTAGTTGTAGAGAGCCGTAAGGTCTCCCCTGAGCCTCCTTTTCTCCAGGCTAAACAATCCCAGTTCCCTCAGCTGCTTCTCATAAGACTTGGGCTCTAGACCCTTCACCAGCTTCATTGCTCTTCTTTGGACATGCTCCAGCACCTCAATGTCTTTCCTGTAGTGAGGGGCTCAAAACCGAACACAGTATTCGAGGTGCAGCCTCACCAGGGCCGAGTACAGGGGCACGATCACTTCC
>NW_008824002.1:1609502-1619741 GCF_000699105.1 Pygoscelis adeliae
GGCCACCAACTGGATTTAACTCCATTCACCACAGCTCTTAGGGCCCAGCCATCCAGCCAGTTTTTTACCCAACAAAGTGTATGTCTGTCCAAGCCACGAGCTGCCAGCTTCTCTAGGAGAATGATGTTGGAAACAGTGTCAAAGGCTTTACTGAAGTCTAGGTAGACAACATCCACAGCCTTTCCCTCATCCAGTAAGCAGGTCACCTTGTCACAGAAGTAGATCAGGTTAGTCAAGCAGGACCTGTCTTTCATAAACCCACGCTGACTGGGCCTGATCACCTGGTTGTCCTGTACGTGCTGCATGATGACACTCAAGATGATCTGCTCCATAACCTTCCCCGGCACCGAGGTCAGACTGACAGGCCTGTAGACCCCTGGCTCCTCCTTCCAGCCCTTCTTGTAGATGGGCGTCACATTTGCTAACCTAACAAAAATGGTTAGCTGCATCTAGAGACTGTAAAGGGTAAGATATGTTCATTATGGATAATACATAACTGTGCCACTAGACAATGCAGTTATTTATCTTTCATTTTTAATTATTTATTTGTTGGGGATTAATTATTAAATGAACTTAGCTTTTTTGTTTTTCCACTGTTCAAGGGTCAGTCCTGAGAGTTGTATATATATTTTCTAAATATTCACACTTCAAATGTGAGGAGACCAGTCATTTCCAAAACATTAATATTAATAAAGTATTTTATGACATAAGTGTCAACAATAAAGGGTTTGACTCAAACTAAATAATCATTTCTATCCAGAGTGAAAAGCTTTAAGATCTTGTTTTTATTGAATTTGACTCTCTATCAGTAACAACTCCGGTACTAAATGTCACAGATGCTGTAAGTTGTATATTATTTTTGTATTTCATTCTAGACAGATGGCTGGAAAATGGAACAGCTGTATTTGTTCCGACAGCCTGGAGGCACTGCTTCTTAGACAGCAAAAATTCTAGATGGACAGGTTCAGATTTTAGGGATGGTCCTACAAACTCTTGCTGCAATAAATGAGCTCGGATTCACCTACAGACCCCGGTAATGTCAAAGATAAAGATATGGGAATCATTTTGTGCCGGAATGAGACTTTTCAACTTCCTTTCAGTGTAAGGACTACTCATTGTAAACATTTTATTAAATCAGATAAGGTTTCAAGGTAACCAGAAGTAATTTGAGACTAACATGAAATTTTTTGACATAGTCTGAACTTGGAGATTTTATGAATGATTGAAATGTTTAAAAAATGATGTGCATGCACTCTCCCTGTTCCAGAGGTCTGATCTCGCAACCCAGAAAGCCAATCGTATCCTGGGCCGGATCAAAGGAAGTGTGGCTGTAACGGTGTGCTCCCCTGGCTCCCCGCGTAAGCAATGACCACCAGAGGGGATCATGATGGCTGCATCTAGCTTATGCTGGACTTTGGGGATGGATGGCAACATAGTAGCCAAGGGTTGTCTGGAGCAGTGACTCAAACGTCTTGTTGATATGCAAATATGATTATAAGTCAATCATCTTACTCTATAAATAGTGGACAGCCCGGGGCCCGTTGAGCTCTCCTGCACGGAAGTGGGCTGCACAGCAGGATCTCCCCTTGAGCAGGGACACCTCTCAAGGTTACTCCTCCAATTTGAGAGATTCCTTGCCGCAACAGATCCTTGGTGAGTGACTAATAGCATGCTAAACTTTGAAATCTTAGCTAAGTGATATAAAGGATTAATTGCGCGTATATAATCCTTTAGACATAAACTGTTGACCAAGGCTGGGACTAGGTTTGGATCCAGCCGCACCTAAACTCCTCTCTGAGGAGGAGTTTAGAAAGCAAGGGGGTCCTTTCTGAACCTCATGACTCAACGGGAGGGTCTCCCTGACAGTAATGTCTGACCCTGTCCTCTATGCAGTAAATAATCAAGTGTACCTTGCCATCGAATCTTGTTCACTGTCGCATTTACCATTGAACTTTGTTAATTCACGCTTAAACTCACTGTTTTCTATCAATAAAGTATTGCTGCTTCTCTCTTACGAGTGAAGTACAGTCTCACTCCATCCGCGACACATGCATGAACTGCTTCTTAACCTGACAGGTCAACTTGGAATACCTAGAAGGCAAGCTGGAGGCTCTGGATGGGGAAGAGTTAATGAAGATAAAAGATAACATCAACTGCTTGTTTCAGCACTGCATCCAGGCACTGGGTGAGGAGCACCCAATCAGAGTGGTCAATGCATTACAGGTACCATGCTGAGAGATAGAGAATGCTCTCTTTTGCTTCTAATGAGGCAATATATTTGCTGCTGGTATCAAATGTCTTGTGCTCATTTCTTTGCTTCTGAGGAGAAGTGATGTCTACAGAGCAGTTGTTACTTATTGTCTGTGGAGGTTATTGCACTGTGCATCACTTGCTTTGTATATTCTTTTATTATTATTATTACTACTATTTTATTTTATTTCAATTATTAAACTGTTCTTATCTCAACCCACGAGTTTTCTCACTTTTTACTCTTCTGATTCTCTCCCCCATCCCACTAGGGGTAGGGGGAGAGTGAGCGAGCAGCTATGCGGTGCACAGTTGCTGGCTGAGGTTAAACCACAACAGATGGGGACAAACTTTTTAGCAGGGCCTGTTGCAATAGGACAAGGGTTAATGGTTTTAAACTAAAAAAGGGTAGATTTAGACTAGATATAAAGAAGAAATTTTTTATAATGAGGCTGGTGAAACACTGGAACAGGTTGCCCAGAGATGTTGTAGATGCACCATCCCTGGAAACATTCCAGGTCAGGCTGGACGGGGCTCTGAGCAACCTGATCTAGTTGAAGATGTCCCTGCCCTCGGCAGGGGGGTTGGACTAGATGACCTTCAGAGGTCCCTTCCAACCCAAACTATTCTATGATTCTATGATCCCTATGTGCTATTGGATTGTTTTAAAATATCTTATTCTCTGAGGTCATTTGCCAATGAGACAACACAGAGCTAAGCATGTTTGACCTTAATATAACTTTTCTTCAGATCTAGGTATGAAGAATTTGATTGCTTCAGAAATGTCATTCTGGGAAATTTGTGCATTACACACAATAGGACTGAAAGGGATTAGAACCTTTTTGGGAAAATCAGATTAACAAGAACCTACAGAGCAAGCTAGAAAGAAAAACTATAGAAGGATAAAGTCTCTTTTTTATTGCAATGAAGCAACAACAGTGATGAAAAAAAATACATGGGTTCTAAAATGTGTTTAGGAAAATTTAGTGACAAAAACAGCAGCACTAATGCTTTGCTAAGGCTGTAACTGCATGGTGTAATGAGCACTGGGTAAAGTACTAAATTTTAAATTGATTACATTGATTAAGATCAACACAGTAAAAGAGTTGTTATACGATGTGAGAAAAAATGGGAATTTCAGAATACCAAAACCAGTAAAAATCATGATTTAGAAGAGGAATCAATGCAGAACTTAAAGATAATTAGAGTCATAAATGTATCATTGCTGCAAACATCTAGATTACATGTTGATGCAATGACAGAATGACTCAAAATTTAATGAGAAAATATATGAAATCATACAAAATTCCAGCTGCCCAACCAGAAAAAGCATTCTCCAAGATTCATCTTTGACTTTCATTATTGCATGGACATTGCATTTCCGTGCTTGAAAGATATCATATCAAAATCATTTTCTTCTGACCGAGCCCTTAAATATCAATCTCATGTAGAGATCAGGAGGATGAAGACATGCAATTGGACATTTGGGCACTTCAAAATGCAATTGCAGACATGCAAAAATTGCATACATCTTCTGAAATGCATCTTGTGTAGGTCATTTGTGAAGTTAGGCATAGTTACCCAAACTGTTTAAGCATCTTTCTTAGTGAACCTTCCAATTTGTACAAGCATAAGTTTTGCATGACTAGATAAAAAGAACTGAACATTTGGATCTGCGTATGAACAGATGGAAGAGGAGTCTACAAAGGTAGTACTTGGCCTAGTTACAAACTCACAGATGATAAAGCTGCAGTGGTGAGGATATCACAAGATGAGATACAGCCAACGGTCAAAACAATGGAATGAGAAACTCAGTAAAATTTTACATTATAAATGAAGAGACAACATACAAGAACTTGATGAGAGCATAAAACAAAGAATGAAAAAAAAAGTTAAGGCCTTGGTGCTTTTTAGGAATACTAGATGCACTTCTTTTCTACCTTAACAAAACTTTGTTAAATAAAACTTCACAGTAGATCATGATGTCCAGAATACTGCGTCTGATACTTGCCAAACTCACAAAACCATCATCAGAAGAATTTCCCTCACACACATAGAGTCAGAGTATTTGTAACACATTTAGGGGTGACTGCAAATAAAACATCAGCAAAAATACAGAACCTGAGTTCACTAGTGAGAGACAGAGAAGAAAGTATAGAAGATTATTTAATCATTTCACTTACTGGAATTACACATGTAAGCTTGAATAGCAGAAGAGAGATTGTACTCTTCTTATCATTATCTCTTTTCATTATCATTTTAAAAATTTATAATTCCATTGTCTTCATATCTACACATAGTGGGTATACACCCTAAAATCCTCTGTCGTGCTTAAGGGAGACGACTCCCTTATATCTTTTAAATACTAATTAAAACCAATGTAAAATGCCTGTCAAGATAAGACTTCTGTATTATTACTTCCACCATAATATACCTATATTTGCTCTCAGAAGGCAAGATGAAAATTAATAGTTGTTATTCATATATTGAACTAAAATCTAGAATAAGCTGCATAAGTGAGAACCGGCTTGAAAATAGACAAAACATTGCCTCTCTGGTTTTGTTTTCTTATTATGTTGAACAAAGACATGTGGCAAGAGAGTGGCATTAAGAAAAAAAAAAGAAAAAGGCAATCGTTGTCTACAAGTTGCTTTCCTGGAAAGGTACCCTAAGTACTAAGAATGCAGCAATCCCATGTTTAAAATAAGTTAGAAGCACGCACTTCCATAAAAATAAAATTCCCACACATAAGTGTAGCAGTAGAGCACCTAATTCCTTATGTTTGAGAAGTGTTTCCCAGTATATTTTCTTTGATTAGGGCTCTCAATATTAGATTAAATATGTAAGGTAAATTATGATGTTTGGGGGATACTTGTACCACTGTATTTTCCTCCCATAATGTTCTCACATGTATAGTATAATAATATTAATACATGCTAAACAACAACAACAAAATCAATATGATATGATAGAATCCGTGTTTCATCTGATGTTTTAAAACCTTTTTTTAAACATATGAAAAAGGGAAAATCCCAATGTTGTAAGTTAAATTTTCCCTGAACTAGGCTGGTAATCAGTTATCATGTGAGAGATTAGGTCTGAAAAAATGATGCAAAGCAGTTGTGACCTTCTTTTGAACAAAAAAGCCAATCCGTTTCCATGAATACTATTTGCTACTCTTCTTTCTTTATATGAAATTCTGTACGTAATTTGACTATTGTTCATAAGGCTGAAGAAAGAAAAATATTTCAGTATCGATGCTATAAATTCTCATGTATATATGGTTGTATATGAACTTATATCTTGTAGATGATATATAGGCCAGCCATGGACCAGAAACAATTTTGTGATAAAAGCAATCGTTAAATATCACAAATGGTGGGTAACGAATACTAAAATACTAATGAAGACTAAAACTGATTGTAGACTGGCATTGTATAAGAACAACAGTTTGGAATAAAGAATTTTCCAGCTGCTAATTGTTGAATATAATTTTTTCAAGCACCAAACTAATTCATACAAATCAACCCATTCATGAACAGAGGAAAAGAGAATTCACTGAATAAAATACTTTTAAATGAACATTTAACCCACTTATATTCAAGATCATCTTCCTCGATTTCATATTTGGAAATGCTATCTAATGAAGCTTTATCGTTACTACTTTGTGCTGATTAAATACCATAATCCTCTTATTTGTGCAGATCTCTAGTGTTCCCCACTTTTATTAAAAGCAGTGTTCTAATGAAGCTCATGAGGTGTCACTAGGTAATTACTATTTACAGTCTGAAATGAAGCTCAGTTCCAAGCCATTTGCATTTATGTGCTAAAACTAAATGATTAATGCGGATTTTTACACATTTTTAGGTTTAATTTTTCAGTCTAATGAAACCATAAATTTCAAGCTTTCAAAAATATTCCTATCTCTTATTTAATTCAATATGTAATCGAGAACATGCTTTTGCTACAGATGGAGAGTCCTTTTCAAATTTGAATTAATTTGGTGTTTTGCTGAGCTAGTAGATTAAGTACTACAGATTGCCTGATGTTCACTATCCTAAATCTTAGCTTTCAAATTAGTGGAATGAAATTTTGGAAATTCACAAAGTCAAAAATATTTTCTTCAAAGGTGATAGCAATATTTTCTGCCCACACTGTGTGCACTGAATGACACCCACAAAGTGGTGACAGCTGGAAACAGTCATAAGCAAAATTCTACTATACCAAAGTGAATAAAGTCCAAGCTCAGTTGAATATTCACTATACACAATGTATTCAGGAATTATACCTCATTTTAAAGAAGTGGATATATTATGTTTAGCTGGTAGTACAAATAACCTATGCAAAATGATTACAAAAGGGTTAACCTTAAAGTTCAGGGAAAGATACCAAGTTGTGAACACCAGACTGACACATTGGCTCCAGTGAGAGACTTTTGGGAGGGAATAAAAGAATGCCAAATCAAAATGAACTTTAAAATGGTCACATACATAAAAATTAAAAAAGAAAAAAAAGGTCCAGTATGGTTTCCTCAAAACTTGCACAAGTAGTTCTGCCACTGATATAACTCTCAGGGAAATGAATGACAGCCAAGAAGGGGAAAAAAAATCCCTCATCAGTATTCAGCACTGTTGAAGAATGCTATATTCTACGCCTTACATAAACGTTCATCTAGTCTTCTGCTCCTCTGAGCTAGGAAGGGTAAGGATATGTCACTACCTTGGCTACCTCAGCTTTGTCCACCAGTTTCTACTGAGTGATCATGGCATTTTTCCTTGAGCATGATGAGAGGCACCAAAGAGTTCCCTGGCTCATACTGTCACTAATAAAGTAATGCCCAGCTCTGTAGTATACTTACTACTACACACAGTGTATATCTAAGGATTACTTTATCTATCACTATACAGAGATCAACTCACAAATCTTTCTGTATAGTAATGTGTCACTGTATTTATTCCATGAATAACGCAATTGCTTGATATTCAGAACTAGCATATTTTGCCTTTGACAGAAGACAGTAGTTATCATTAGGAAGATGTTAAAGGGTTAATCACTGCATCCAGTTACAAAGCCTATTAAGAAAAAGTGTCTCCAAAATGCTTACAGTAATAATAGTAGTTAACAATATTGCCATGGATGATTACAGCTAAATCATCCAACTTACAAATCCCCAGGTTCGATGTTTTCAGTCATGGGGGTATAAAATTCAGGGCAATACCTCATTTTTGCTCTATAACATCTGTGACAAGGTGTAATGCATCACTGACAATCTAGTGATTCATGGAATGAAAACTCCTTCCTATTTACATCAATGCAGACATTCCCCAGGGGTTCTTCACAATACACCTGTCTGGCTGCACAGCATGCAAAACATGAGATATTAGCTATCTTATGAAATTCTCTTTTTTTTTTTTTTTTTCCAGAAGTGCTAGTTTAGAGAAATTGCATCAGCTATTTCACTTTCTGTCACTAGAATTTAAAGACGCTCTCAGTGGATGGAAGTAGCAGACTGATAACCTCAGCACTGGTGTTCTCTACAAGTCTTTGAAAGACATGTGAAACATCACACGTAATTCAAATGGTTGCTTTGCATTTATTTCACCGACCTCTTCAGATTCTCTCTTCAAAAAAAACCCCTCTTCTTTAGGCAGAACTGTACTTCTGAAGCATTGCTCACAGCTATGAAACCAAGAGCACATTAGTTGCTCCTAACCCAAAGAACACAAAGACCTACTTGGCTTCCTACAGACAGCATGGAAAGAAATTAGCCACCTGCTGAGGATAATCCTAATGCCCCAGCTGTGAGAAGAAAGCAGTCTGGAGCAAGCCAATAGAGAACTATAAACCCATGCACGTTATCTAACTTCTTACCCTGCCTTACAGCATGGTGCCTCAGCCCACTTGGGCAAATCCAGCCTGGAGCCTATTCTTTAGAGTGAAGAACTGTCTACAAGCACTGTTTTCTTACCTTTTTCCAGAAAGGGTAATAACGTTACTGCTCCATGCTGAGTGGTTTCTGAATTTCTTCTGACTAAGGAGATATTATAAAGCAGCCCTCCGGTATCATGCAGCCCTGCCAGTCATACCTAGTAGGTGGCACTGTACCAGCAGCACTGCATCAGTCACAGATTGTATGGCTGTTGCTGGTGCATCCATCCTGTTTGGAGAACACTTATTAGATTGGATTTCTCAAGGGACTGCAGTCCTGTTCTGGCCAGTTTTTTGATTATTGACAGGCCTAATTTCTCAGAGCAGAGCAGTTCTAGGCATGCACAGAGGGCATACAAGGGCTTTTGCAAATTCCAGGTCAGAAAGGTAAATATCTCACAAACACAGGCGTTAGTGAGCAATTTTAATTTGAGGAGGTTAGCATCTGCATAAACCCCTTCACACACTTTATCCTCTTGCCAGGTTCTGTACTGTCTAGAGGGGCTGAAGCGTTGCTCTAGCTCCCTCTTTCTCATCATTCTCACAATGGCAAAACTGTGAATATCTTTCCAAAGCCTGTTTGCCTCACAGACTAGCCACAAACAATGGCATGAAGTCTTGCTTGATCAATGTTGCTATGATGAAGCAATGCTGGTCATGCATAAGATTTTAGGGCACAAAATATCAGCGCTTTGGTAACTATTTGCACTCAGAGGTTTCCTTTGGGATTTAGATGCTGGTTTCACCTTCTTAACCATAATGCAAAGTTATCCTCTTGCCACCTGTAAGTTTTTGTGCTTATATTCCAGTTCTACCTCTCAAAAGAAAATTCAAAGCTATAGTCCTTAATGAGGTAAACCTGGACATTTCCAAGAGCAGCCATGTAGGTAAGATAGCTGTGGAACTGCCACATCACTTATTGCTTGCTATTATTGGTACAGCAGAACAATTTAGTGCTATACGCACTGTAAAAATTTTGCTGTACATATGCTCTATAGCTGACTGACTTGCATATCTCATAAAACAATAGAAAGAGCTCACTAAAGTTTTTGCCCACTTTTCGTTTCTAATGAGTGTTCTCTCAACAATGCTTGAATAACAGACTGAAATTGAGAGCAGTTTCAATTCTGAAACCTGCAGAGATGAAATGATTGCAAATAAATGATATTAGACACCGTCATTTTGATCCAGTTCAAGAGCTCTTGCATTTCTTCACAGCTCTGAAATAGTCGAGAATTAATTCTTCAATGTAATAGGACTACTCTTCATAATTGTGGCAGTACTTGGCCCAGCGGGACAAATTTCTGGTGAAAACATGCTTTCCCTGAAAACTAAAACTTATGTTTCTTTAACAAAGAAAGCAGTATCATCATGTTTATACCATAACAGTCTGTCTCTGGGCTACCTATATTCCATGGACAGTAAATGAAAATATTAGGAATTTAGTCTAAGACAAATTACTTTCTCTACCACATTTGTAATAATGCACAGCATGGAAGATGACTGATAATGTAGCATGAATTGCACTCTTTAGTCCCCACACAGAGACACATTTGAACATTTCCTTTCATCTTTTTCATTCCTCAAAGTGCAAAAACACTCTGTTCCCAAAGCATGAGCTGCTACATCAGCTTCATGGTGAGAAGTATCCCTAAATCTACTATAACATTAAAACCGAAGCTGTAAGTAGGGGTAGGATTTGGGCCAGTAATTATATCTAGATTCAAAATTATGTGACAACTTTCACACTCTAAGAAAAGCAGGCTAATTTTGGTTTTCCATTCCTTTCATAGTCTCATAGTAAAGATTTTACAAGGAACTGCATTGAAGTTTTTTGTCATAGCTGAAAACTTGTTCTTGTAAAGACCTTAAGAATGGGACTGAGAAGCGTTAACACTTAAAGCAGACTCTACAGTTCTGAGAGTTTAAAACATGCAATTTCTGAATTTATGAAGTAATTTTCAGTTACATGAAATCTATTGGAATTCTGTGTGTTATACCTAGCCACAAATTCATCTGGACTTTTTGAAAAAAATGCAGTAATTAACATATTTTTTCAGAATT
>NW_008824002.1:1619769-1640342 GCF_000699105.1 Pygoscelis adeliae
TCTTGTAAGTATGCCAGCCATGTTGTAACTGAGAAAGGATAAATGGTTTCTTGTTGGTTTTAGCAAGAAAGATGCTATTCAATTTTCTCTTTCTTGTGATTTTGGGAAGCTCTAATAAAATACATTGATTCATTCTGCAGATAGTGGCTGGCACAGGAACATTAATTTTCACCTAAATTGTTATCTTTTATATGTTACAGAAATCTTCACTTGTAACCTTATCTTAGAGACAATATATGTTAAAAAAATTCAGCAAGCATCAGATTAAGCTAAAAAGAGCTCTGATGAAGGACTGTCATTAACAATTGATGCAAGATTTTGTCACACATGCAATGCAATGTTTCTAAATCTTGTGGTGGTTTCTGGTAATGCTGTTTCTGTAGCTCTCTCAAAACAAGTCACTTTGTAAAAGCTAATTCATTCCTCTCGGTCACAGCAGTACCTCTTTGTCACCTTGAATAAGTGTTTTTCTGATCCTGTTCTTGCAAATTACAGTGTTCCCATGAGCTTTTCAAAGGATTTCTTGCCGTTATGGTGCAAGTTGTTTTTCTAAACAGAATTTGAGACACATTGTTTGTTTGTTTGTTTGTTTGTTTGAAAAACAAATATACATTTGCCCTCTAACAAAACCACGTCTTAACTCTTCAGAGAGAGGTTACCAAAATTAACGGCCTAGAACATTTTTGAAATAAATTCAATTACACTGAAAGTTTATAAAGTGCTGTATTTGAAATGGTATTTCAACATAAAAGATTCAGAATCCTACACTAAGCTTTTTTCCCTTAGGTTTGGATTATGTAGGATCAAACCCAGCTAATATATAAACATGTAGAACCCAGTAATATTTTCAATGAGAATTTCACTTCCATCCTGGCTAGATGTGGCTTATTGTTTTTAATTATTAGCAGATATCTACTACAGCTGTAAGCAGCCAGCTCAGATAATTTTCGATTTTGTTTTTCCATTAAACTACCCAGCTTCTAAAGACAAAACTATTTTAATGTCCCTAGAACAGAAGTAAAATTTGAATTATTTATGGTTCATATTCCTATGTTTATTAACCATATCTCACCTCAGGATGTATTTCTGTATCTCCTTGTTCCCTATTTTAAGTGTTAGGATTATACAAACATCTATACAGATGTGCTTAAAATCAAAAGATTGTTATTTATAACGGACAAAGGTGTTGAGCTCAATATGAATCAATTTTCAGTCTGTGAATGTTGTAACACTACAATATGTACAACGATACCATAAAATATTACCGTTTCAGAAACCTTAACAGCACAATTATTCACCCACCTGTTCATCAGCACACTTATTCAAACGATATTTGCCAAACATTTCTTTTTAACCAAAATATTGGTTAAATCGCTCCTTAGGGACCTCACCTTGGATCTTCTATCTTTTCCAAACTGTGAAGTTTCTCACACCTGCTGTGCACTCAAGAAAAATGCATGCACAGGCATGCGCGTGCACACACACACATATAAAGAAAAAAACTTGATTTGAGGAGTGCTACCACATGAATTCTTATAGAGGGCCAACATTTAGATTATTTTTTTCTAAGTTAGCATCAAGACTGTTTTTTTTACATGCCAAGACCAATATCCTAAAATATCTATGAACTTCAGTTTCAGATGAGACGAATCTTACTGCTAAGGACTAACAAGTTGTTGCGTTGAACACAGAAACATTCATCAGCTTATACAGAGTCAAGGATGAAAAACAATGCCAGCATGCTGCATATTGTCTACTGAGCAGAAGTTCACTATTTATAAACCATCATAAGGATTTTTTTTTTTAAACAATATTTGTTATAAGCACCAAGTAGAGCCATTTGTGATGTTAAGGCCTATGAGCTACTAAATGAACTACTGATAGGGTAGGTACTCATCCCTGCAGCTCTACTTCCAGAAAAAAAAGAAAACAAAAATCACAAAAATGAAAGAAAAAGATTTATGATAAAAACCATCTGTACACATTGACATTCCCTAAAGAGCATTCCACCAAATGGACACTTCTCTGCATTTATGACTAGCCCATTCTAGACTTACCCTTTTTGCAATTTCTGTCATGTTACATCAGACATAGGGTGGCTGTTTGCTTCTGATAAAGAGGATGGAATCATATTGCAGTTTCTTTACAAACTAACTTTTTTTGGTTTTATCATTTTAGGAATAAAATTGTAACAGCATACATAGCACTAAAAGTAATTCAGGGCATATGATTTTTGTACTACACTCACACATTTTTGCTACCATACTGGCTACAAGAGCATACTTTATACAGACATCGATAAATATGCTTCTGTGAGTATGTGCATAAGACAGAGAATATTACTTTATTTGAGGGGTTTCATAAAGAACTGCCCTTGGATGATCTTCTAAATCTACCTCAAGGAATTTGCAAAGCTTATCCTCTTCTTGCTTCTACGCTCCATTTCAGAATAACCCATACTCATGCCTTCAAGGCTTCTAACTATTCAACTTTGACGCCGCTTTGCTCTCTCTTTTCCAGAAACATGATATGCTACAGCTCAAAATGCAACTCTTCAGTTATTTGGTTTTTTTCAAGTGATGAGAGCATTTGTAGAGAGGCCAGACATAGTGCAATATGAAATGAACAAAATATTGATGGGTTTTTTTGCAGTATTTTGTAAAGCAATTGAGAAAGAATTCTACACCTCGACACCTAGAGCAAGCAGCTACAATGCCTGCCTTATACCCTGCTCCTCCCTGACTGGGAGTGCTCTGGAAGTGCTTCTTAGAATACAGTACAGCATGTTTATAAAAATAACCAGCAAAAGCACAGTAACAAAAGGCTTGACTCAAAACACTTGGAATCAGTGAAAAGACCCCCAGCAACTACAACAGGTTTTGCATCATGCCACTAAAGAGATGTCTATACCAGGCAACGTATTTATCTAGCATCTGGTGCAATCCCATTTGCAGCAACTACAGTTCAGATAACTACTTAAATATTTAGACTGAAATTCATGCTTCAAAGTTTTTCATTTTAATTAATGTATGTATTCATTTTAATTAATATGTATTTCTGTCACTGTAAAAGCCTTCAGATCATTTATTGCTTTTGAACAGAGGATGTCCAATACAAAATGACAGATAATCACTTCTGTGCCTCATCCCATTAATTTGATGTCAATAACTGAGTACAGAAAGAGGCAGAGATGAGTGTAAACTCAGCCATGTAGTAGGGAAAATAGAATCGTATCGCTTGCCATTTGAATATTTGATTTTGAGTTCTTTTATTGCTGATTTCCTCTTATTGTTGGATTAAATAGTCAAGGAAGTGTGATGAAGAGCAGCACAATACAAAGCACCGCCTTCCTTATTATCAAAGGACGCACAGGGGCCACAGGGGAGGTATGAACAACCTCTTGCCACTGTTGTTCTCTGCTTTTTATTTTCTAGCACTAGCAATTTTTCTTTAGTTTTAGCTTTATGTTATCATGATACAGTAGGGTAAAATACAACTGGCAAAACCACATTTTGCTGGATGCTTTTATTTCTATTCCTTTTTCCCCATTTATGTGCGTGTGCCAAGAAGGGTGCCTGCAAATTAGAACATAAACAAAACACACCACTTTCTTTCTTTTTTCCTTTTCAGATGAAACAATGTTC
Source organism: Pygoscelis adeliae (assembly GCF_000699105.1). Taxonomy (NCBI): domain Eukaryota; kingdom Metazoa; phylum Chordata; class Aves; order Sphenisciformes; family Spheniscidae; genus Pygoscelis; species Pygoscelis adeliae. Next base: position 1,623,414 of record NW_008824002.1, read on the forward strand.
CTATTTTCTGCTTTCTGTCTCCATTTGTTTAAGAAACAATTATTGTCCCTTTTGAAATTGTAAAATGTCAACATTCTAACTTCATTGGATTTTGAAGTGCACTCTACTTGTTTAGTAGTAAAGTGTGTTGTAAAAATATCTGTATCTCTATCTATTTTAATTGTGCAGGCAGGTGACTTTAGTGCCTTTGCAGAAACTCCATGTGTTTTCTAATGCACAATGTCAGACTTATGCATCTGGAAAAGTCAAATAGTATTTGAAGGCGGTGATTTTAATCTATTGCATACATATAAATAAGGATAAAATAAAATTATTTTCCTAAAATATTGTAATTCAAGAATTTTAAAGTGCTAGAGGTAAAGAAAATGAGTGAACTTTTAAATCTTTAAAATACAGTACAACTTGTACAAACCACATGTGGGGGAATTTTCCAAAGGGCAATCTTAGGTATGCAGCATCAGTACCAGACATTCAGGCTGGGACATTCAGAGAAAAAAAGATAACTTTCCAAAGACAATTGAGCACTTGGGCATCATTCTGCTCTTGTAATATGCTCTCAATCTTCAATATGCTAAGGTGGAAAATGAGTACTTAGTCAATGACCTTTTCAAAATCTCCTACTGCAGTGTGGGCTGTTTTCACTCTTCTGCTCATGATATCAGGTGGAAAATCTTCTGACAGAACAGCTTTCCTCTGGAAATGCTGATTCAACAAGGCCGGAACCAGCTGATTTCCAATTTCTGAGGCAATGCTGTCTGACTTCTTGCCAGCTGCCAACTTCCTCATGCTAGAAACCTCTCTCCAAAAAGAGGAGCTCCTTGGCTCCTCAGATTCCCATCAACTTGTTTTGTGGTGTGTTCAGGGAAACAGGGCTCCCAGTGTTTCCCACCCCCGACAACCAGGAATGGCAGAAGGATGCTGCAGAACTAACCTGCACAGTCTCAGAGCTCCCAGGCACACCATTTGCCTAGTTAACCCTCCCGAAATGGACGCTGACCTCCAGCAACAGCCAAGTGAGCCTGGTAGCTAGTAGCAGCCTGCACGGAGGCAAACAGTGAAGCTGTCTCGTGAGAGGTTGTAATGCCCAAGTAGTTGCAGATATTGAAAGCTTGGTAACCTTGATGACGCCAGTTTTGTGGCAGCTTTTTTATGTGTGAGCTGCTGAGGGACCTGGCTTGCTGCTTGCTGCTCCTCTGCTTACCCAATACCTGGCTGTGCAATGTGATGCCGCTGTCTGATAAAAGGTAGAGAGGAAATGTTCGGACAATCAGCTCTGAGAACCAAACCTATGTCTATATCTTACGAATGGTCTGTACTAAAAGCAAACTAGAAATTGCAGATCTGGTTATATGCATGTTTAGTGAATCAGCTTTATGAGATTAGAGCTGTAAGTGTTATAACAGGTGAAAAAGTTGTGACTAGCAAGAAATTCACTTCAGCCAAAAAAAACTTGTTAAGGAAGACAATGTAATTTTAAACACAGGGAATTCCTCAGAGAAGGTATTGACTATGTCTGCAAGAGGACATAGGCAACATGAAAAGCATACGTGATCTCAGCCATAGCTGTGTCTGCAGTATGGCTAGATGAAAAGTTCTTAATAAAAGCAGAACAGGAAGTGTGACAGTCTTGAACAAAAGAAAAAGTGTATCAGAAGCCTGCTGTGCCTATTTCTGAAAGCCAGCATTCAGGAGACAGGGTGCTATTAAATAGTTAGCTCAGCTGCAAGTGTTATTTTAAAGGTCAGTATAACTAGACATTAAGCGTCAGGGTAAAGTACTTCTGACAAATATTAATTAACTGGATTTCCGAGCTGGTGACTGAGTGCCCTTTAGCAATTATTTCCAAACAAGTCAACTGATCAGCATCTTAGAAACATCCAAAGCAAGCCCCCGATGCTAGCTTGTTTTAGATGCCCATCTCCTGGGCTAACTCGTTTTTGGTGCTCTCAGGCAGCCTGGTAGCCCTGCAGTTTAGGGCACAGGCCACTGGAGGTATTTCCAGAAAGCTGAAAAATTCCACATCAGTTGTTACATCTGGAAACCCCATGGAAGACATTGTGTAAGTTGACCTTTTGTTCAGATCTGTGATTCTAAAAAACAAAACCAACAAAAAATTCCAAATTAAAAAACAGGCTTCTTAACAGTAAAGATTTGCCTTTTCCAGTTAGCTCTATCGTTCATCACTTCAGAAAGTTACATCAATACTCAAGGCAACATGCAGTCCACTCCACATGCAAGTGATAATCCCTTTAAATATGAAGGTTATAGGGAAATCTAGAGTGTATAAATTCACAGAACACATTTCACAATTTTATCATTCAGTGCTCGGTTGTTGCAAAACAAGTCGGTGATTAGATAAGGGACATCATCTACAGCTTCTGACCCCAAATGGATACATCTTGAATAAAAAGCTTATCATCATTCATTATTTGTCAATGTATATCTCAAGACCCCATGGCCAACCACTCCTAGGGAGGCTAATCCAAAGCCACAGAGAGAACATATAATATTTGTTTCTGCTTGATTTTTCACAAAGCTTTTTGTAGTGTGTAGTGAGCAGTGCTTTCACAGACTGAGGAAATAGGAGGAGATAAAATTTCAGGAGCAGAGTGAAACATGATGAGACCTGAGCTTGGGAGGCATTCCACAGTCTGCAGAGGCATAACTGTCTAATAAATATGATAAATTACTTGCCAAGTTTGTGTTCAACATGTCTTAAAAGAACAATTCCTGGTGACAAACATGTGCTCTTCCTCTCTCTCTCTCTCTCTCCATGTATGCATATACATAAATAAAGCCCTGATAATCTCTGGTAGAAGGTGGGATCAGAGAACTAATATTACTCTTATATTGGAGGCACACAGGTAGCTAACGTACAATTTGTTTATATTTCATCAAAGATGACAGAGAAAAAATAAGAGCGTGGCACACTGAAATTTAGGAAAGTGATATGTAGCCATAATGTGTCCCTGTGCTACCTGTCTACAAATCAACATGATTAATCCAGCACACATTATCTGCCTGTCATTCCCATTTTCAGTAGTCACAGAAAATAGCAAGGATTCCTCTGCTCCATGTATCCCTATTCTCCTCAGTGGTGATTTGCTCAGAAAGCTCCTGAACTGGCTGTATAAATATGACTTACACAGCCTGTAATAACAAAATAATGTAAAACCTAAGTACACTAGTTGCAAATTTCCTAAAATTCCATTAGTAAAAAATACATTAATGTCAATATGACTTTGAGCAGGGTAAATGTGTTGGATAATTCTACCTATGCATACTTTATCTCTTTGCACTGTTTCTGACCTGTAGTTCACAAGCAAACTTGGGAGCAACCAACCTGTTCCACATCACAGGTCAGTACTTTGCACTGACCACCATCCATGCTTGCTTTCTCTCCTGCCTCCTGGGTGATAGGATTAATGCAGAAAATATAACTTGGTTACCTTTTCTGACAATAGATAGTACTTAATTCTGGCTTCTTCCACCTTTCTAACATAGCAGTTGACTTCTGAGTCACAACTCTGGATCACATTGCACTGCTTTTACATTCAATAACTTGGTATGTATGTCACCTCTAGCATATTTTCAAAGGTGTTTGGAAGCCATTCAAGCCTCTTGTCTTTTAGTTAGAATTAAGAATGGAAAATTTTCTGTTCCAGGAAAGTTTTCTGAAAGTTCCAATGTTAGTTTCCATTCTTCTCATGGACAAAGGCAAGATATTTCAAAGTTTATCACTGGGGAAGAGTAGAAGAAGAGACAATTACACTTTAAGGTTGCTTACAGCTCGTAGATAAATCATTAAACCACCTCTTCAGCGGACTGAGGAGGCTTAAGTATGGTCGAATGGGCAACCAGCTTTTCCAGAAGTTCAATGCTCTCCTCAATCAATCAAACACCTTAATTCTGTATTGGCTATGAGCCTAATAACATGGCATGGTGATATACACATAAGTACTAAATATATACAATATTTTTTTTAAAATTGGTCCTCAGAGTATTGTTGTAATACAGCATGTGAATTCATAGCACAACACTTTAAGAAACAGAGAAGAACCCTTGTCCTGGCCCTAAATTTGGAAGTGGTTCCTGCATTCAGCTAAGGACTGAATTTGGCCTACAGATTTAATTACTGCTTTAGAATTTGCTGTAGAAAATGACTAGATAAAACAAATCATTAGCAATTTAAAAGCTCCAGGTTTATATGCTTTTATGTGTGAAGATTTTAGACACTTTCAAGGCTTCCTTGCTTAAAAGTTTGAAACAGATTTAAAGACCTTGAATCTAAAATAACCTCAGGAGAAGTATTACAGAAAGAATTATTAATTGATCCTCAACTCTATCAAGATGTATTTCTTTCTTCCCGTTAATTTCCCTCTTTCCTTTTAGTTAGAATTAAGAATGGAAAATTTTCTGTTCCAGGAAAGTTTTCTGAAAGTTCCAATGTTAGTTTCCATTCTTCTCATGGACAAAGGCAAGATATTTCAAAGTTTATCACTGGGGAAGAGTAGAAGAAGAGACAATTACACTTTAAGGTTGCTTACAGCTCGTAGATAAATCATTAAACCACCTCTTCAGCGGACTGAGGAGGCTTAAGTATGGTCGAATGGGCAACCAGCTTTTCCAGAAGTTCAATGCTCTCCTCAATCAACCAAACACCTTAATTCTGTATTGGCTATGAGCCTAATAACATGGCATGGTGATATACACATAAGTACTAAATATATACAATATTTTTTTAAAATTGGTCCTCAGAGTATTGTTGTAATACAGCATGTGAATTCATAGCACAACACTTTAAGAAACAGAGAAGAACCCTTGTCCTGGCCCTAAATTTGGAAGTGGTTCCTGCATTCAGCTAAGGACTGAATTTGGCCTACAGATTTAATTACTGCTTTAGAATTTGCTGTAGAAAATGACTAGATAAAACAAATCATTAGCAATTTAAAAGCTCCAGGTTTATATGCTTTTATGTGTGAAGATTTTAGACACTTTCAAGGCTTCCTTGCTTAAAAGTTTGAAACAGATTTAAAGACCTTGAATCTAAAATAACCTCAGGAGAAGTATTACAGAAAGAATTATTAATTGATCCTCAACTCTATCAAGATGTATTTCTTTCTTCCCGTTAATTTCCCTCTTTCCCATCAGGTCTTGTTCAAAGACATTACCAAGTTACTATTGGCAAATGTTCATTCCATCATATGAGTGTTGCTCACACAATACAGCTGGGAGCAGGATTTGGTCCAGTGCTTTTAAAACTGAAGGAGAAAAGACTCTTCCTATCTGTTCTGCATTTTCTTTATTAAATATAGATTTCAGCTGGGTACTGCATAATACCTGGTGTTCAGCGTTATTGTGCAGCAAACACCACAAGGAGTAATGTGGTTAAGGGGAACAATCAAGCTGGGTGCAGGGAGTGAAGGAAATGCCCTCATTTATACTTGTTTAAGTTTTGCTCACAGGACAAGGCCGGGCTAATATTTGTGACCGAGTTGAATAAATGATTTTGCTTTGCTTAGCCAGATACCATAAAAATTCTGAGCACTGAGGATAAGCTTCTTCTGGGAGTAGCAAGGGCTGAATTTGGCTATCTTTTTTTTTTTTTTTAATGTAATCATGCAGCTAAATAGCTATTTTTGTATAAACATTGAAGCTACAAAAAGATATTAAAAAGCTTTTAGTTAGGAGGGGAAGAAACTTTTAATCTGAATCAAATTGTGTTTATTACTTCATTATACCATTGGCTCATTTCCAACACTTTACATTCTATCAATACAATACAAAAGAAGAAACAATAATGAAGCAAGAAGCCTCTGTTGGTTTGGCAACTTGGCTAATATTGGCAACATGGTTTCACTATGATGATCTAAAAGATATGTTTCGAAATAATAGGTCTGACAGTTTTCAATAATAAAGTAAATGAAGTGTCTTCATCTTTCCAAAACCCGCTAAAACCATAAGCTAAATGTGTTATTTTACTTTTTTTCCTGTATAACAATCTTGTAAGCAAATCCTGCTTCACTAGCTAGAAGTGGTATAAATTTCCCAGTTTGTTATGCTTTTCATTGCCCAATCTGAGCCACTTCTTTACTCTTGGCTTTCTACTAACACCCACAATTTACAGAACATAATTGTTTGAATTACACCGAACTGTAAAACAGCCGCTAAGTCCATTTATTGTGAGAGAACAGTAGAGCACTAATGTGATCAAATTAAAGCTTCCATGAAGAGGGAAAACATTTGTACAATAGAATAAAAAGAGAATGAATACTGACCAGAACTTGTTCTACTTCTAAGAACAATGTAGGTCTTATCCTCACAAAAATCCCAAAGAAAAGCAGTCCTCAAAACCAGACTTCAGTGATGCCAGGCCCTTATAACACCTCACAAGTGTCAAACTTGAAAAGATCCTTTGATATGGCTAGCTACTGTCCTAGAACAAATTACATGTACATTTTTGCACAGCAAATGTGATACTCTTGAATTTTTAAAATATGTGACTTTATTATCCCTTATATCTGCATCCAACACTTTTGACAGTTTCTCATTTTGACATCCTACAGAGTTAAGCTTCTGGTGGCTTTCACTTGACTCCTACTTGCTTAATACCACCAGAAATAAAATACTCATGGGAGAGTTCTGCCTAAAGAAAGAGCTCAGTGGTGACACAATGTTATCTTCTGAGCTGCAAGAATAAAGTACACTTCAGTTTTATAGAATACATGAAAATAAAGCCCTCATCCTTCATCACCTTGCTACCTTAAAAAAGACATCAGGCATGATAAGGAACTAAACTGTTGTAAATGGTGAATTATATTTTGGTATTTATTAAAACTATAAAGCACAAAGCGTGGCCTGCTTCTCACTATAACCTGGTTTGCTTCTTAGCAGAGCTAAGACTGCATGCAGACAGATTGGCCATCCTGATGTGACTTGCCTTTGAAAAACCATTTCAAGGGGTACAATTTCCACAGCCACCTTTGTACCATACATTAATCTTCTCTACACAGTATTATGAAACAATGGACTAGTCTTCTTTTACAAGGATATAAAAATAGTATAAAGATTACAAGGGCCAAATATGTAGTGACTGATACATTACAGAATCCATTTTGAACTATATTGTTTTTGTTACAAGCCACTTGGATGTGTTTTCACCTTCAATTTATGGCTACTTTTTTAGAGAGTGCCACTTGTCTTGGATCAGTCCTTAAAAGCAAGAGAAGATTTCAGGCTTGCTTATTTCTTTTCCTAGCCCATTTTCTATATCCGTGGAAACCTTCAGTATATCCTGCAGAATAAGCTGACATTCCAGGAGCTAAATCAAAAAGTACTTGCATCTGCTCTTCACCTAATTAACCACCAAATCTCTTTATTTTCTCTCAGGTTATCACATCAGTCCAAAATGTGGCTTAAACAAGGACAGAATGTTGCAACAATAGTTCAGTTTGAAACTCATGTCCACGTATCTGATTTGGAAATAGAAACATGAATCTAGACTAGATGTTTAACACCAAGACTAAACTTTTTTAACTTTAGAGCTGGGCAACGACTAAAAAAATGAATGCAAAATGTTTTTGATGAAAACAAACCCAGAAAAATAAGAAACCACCCTGGGGGTCTTTGCAACCATGCTAGATGTCTTTTCATAAGATTTGTGGAAGCAGCAGTTAGAAAACAACTTTCAAGACAGGAAAACAAATAAAGTAAAATTTTTCATGTATGTGGAAATTCTTGTGGGAATAAACATTCACAGCTGGTTCACAGACAAGGAGTGGGAAAGCACATGTCTATACAGATGCATACAAACATCTCTTCTTATGCAAGCAGACACTGAGAGACAGTTAAAGACCATAAAAATATGTTCTTCAACCTTTGACACTATATTCAGTAATTCACTCATTCTCCTTGGTTTCCTGTTCTGTAGTTCCAGAGAAGCCAGTTCCAAAGAGGTCGCCAGTCCAAATATAGAAAGAGGTGTTAGAATACATGTTCTCCTGGCAAACCTTGTTTTCCACTATGCTAAAACTGTTCCCAGTTGTTTTGACCTACACTGCTTAATCCAGCAATGCTTACTAGCACTAAAAGGTGATCCCTTAATTTTTATTAAACATTCTTTTTCCATCGTCTAGATGCTGTACCACATGAACATATGGCTCATTTGCATCCCTTATAATCAGAATAAAAAGGATTATGCTTCTTAAACAATTTATGCTCAGCCTAGCACACACATGCCCCTGAAGTCATATGACATCAGACTTTTAACCGCCTTGTCTGTGAAGGCTGACAGTTCTTGCAGCCTGGAATTGATGCTACCAGGTCCTTGAAATAGCACAGCCTCCAATAGTTGGAGCAGAAGTTCCAGTTCCCTAAAACTCAATCATCACACTAATCAAGCAGCCACAGGCAAATAGGATAAAATATGCTTTTCCACCCCCATCTTATGACATCAGGTTTTGGAGAAAAATACAAGTAGGTCATTTTGAAGAACGTACAGTGCTTTTAGCTTCAGCTTTTTCAATGTATACCTACTAGTAGATTCTAGTTCCTTCTTTGAAAGGAGACACCTTGCTTTCAAAAAAGATGTTATATGCTTGTCCCAGGCTGGGTATAATCAGTCATTACTGTGGAAGGATGGGGAGGGCTGGTGATAATGATTCTTTATTTCTGCACAGATTCCCACGGTACCTGTAGAAAGGCTTAAGGCTGTGGTGAATTAGAAGTTACTCATCTGATTGGAGCTCCTGCAACAGTTCCCAGTGATAATCTTAAGAAAGGTTCATCTTTGCAGATGAGGACATGTTTAAACTTGACAAATACTGTGTTATCCATAATAGACCATGAGGTTTTTTTAGAGTAATAACTTACCAGTAATAGAATGGCAGTAGATAAAAACATGCAACATCATTGAAAAGCAAAAAAAAAAAAAACCCAGCTGTTTTATACGGTCTTATATCTAAAAATTCTTACCTACTAAGGAGATTTTTTTTTCAAAGGAAAAAAGATTGGATCAGTTTCATGACAATAAATTAGTGTTTCTGTGTATGTAACATCTGACTCAAATTTATGAAATTACAACTATAAGTAATACTACAAGTTTGGTGCATGGATGGAATTATTATGTTAACTAAAAGCACATAAACTCATCTCTAAGAAGTGTGGCACTTACAAATATTTCATTTCTGAACCAAGAAGTCATTTCCTGTGAGTGAAGAGAAGAATGTGAACATAATGAGGGAAAAAAAAATCAATAGTCAGCAGAATTATTTCAAGTAACTAAGTAAGTAGCTTTTATTTTTAAAAAGGTAATTTTTTTAAGTGTAATTCACTTTGAAGGTTTTAACTGAACTGCAAAAGGTCAAGATTTTTATTATGGTTACTTACAGTATGTTGCTAGAAAGTCAATAGTCTTTAGTACTGATACCTATTATACTAGAGCAAAAAGCTACCTTTCTTCATCTGTAGTTCTGACTATAATCTGTACTATTTCTTTTCAAAAGGCTTAGCTATTAAAACAAAATACATAAAGAAATCCCAGAAATCTGGTACCATTACAGAATGTTTTACAGTGTTTAAGATATTTTCAACATTTACACTATAAACCCTTGCTTTCAAAGGTTTATGACTGAGCCATAAAAATCAGTCCATAATATAACTTCATTTATTAACTCTCATTTTAGGAGTCTGTTCCCCCCCCCCCCTTCCCCCTCACTAAATATCCAGACTATTTTTCTTTACCTAAGTTACAGAAATATATTTTTAGCAATACTCTTTTATGAGTTATTTTCTTCCAGTTCCTTTCCCTTCACAATTACACAGCATGACATTTTAGAGTATAATGTAACAAAACGTTTAATATAAATGTAAGATGATCTCTCAGCTTTCAAAGACATAGATTATTAATAACTCAATAATTCTAATACATTTAATCCCAAAATTCTGAGCTTCTATTTTAGCTCACCACATTTGTTATTGAGAAATAAGTCCCTTAGCTGTTGTTTCTCTCTGCTGTTGCTGCAAGCCTCAGCAGCATCCCCACCTGATTCCATATCAGTCTGCCAAGGTATATAGAAAGCTGTGAAACAGAACCACATTTTCATGAAATATTTGCAGAAATCCCACATCTTGGTGCTTGCCTTGTCTCTTTGTATCTCTGTGACACAGACAGAGGCCATACACTAACCTCACATATTCTTAGTAGACTTTGGTGTTACATTAGCACCAGCATGTCTGGTAAGAGTGATCCACCCTATATTGTGAAGAAATTTAATTAGATTTCATATGGTATCAGAAATTCTTAGCACTTCAACTCCTCAGCTGCAAGCTGCAAGCCACGAGAATGGCAGCAATAATCTCCCACATGTACGTTCCTGCACATGTGAGGTCCTGGTACTACATTATTGCCAAGCACTCAGACTCACGTTATCCAGAACTCCCCAGCAACTCTCTTTGGCTACTCTACCACAATCATCACTGCAAGGCAGAGACTGACCCCATTTCTTCTGGCTCAGTTGGGAGCAGCCCTACAGATTAGTGCTAGTAAAACAACTGGGTACACACTGCCTGGCCTGTATCACCCCACTCTTTGCAGAAGAACTGCAAAGGATTCACTTGTCAGCAGCAGTCACATTCTGATCTTCTGAAGGAGACAAAACAAAGTGAGCAGCCCTGAAATACACAAAAAGCTGCCTGAGATGGAGTTATTGGTGGGGCAGGGGAATGGTGGGAGGAAAAAAATGTTCTCATATAAATAGGTCTCATCAAAGACGGCTGCTTATGTGCTAAACCTTGTCCATCTTCTTTTAGGTACTCTCAGGATTAGCACATCCAGGTAGATGTGCAGTGGCTTCAGGAACTACAAACAGAGGAGAGGATAAACATCTATGAGGTATGAGAGCAAGTGACCCACACTTTACTCTATAATATGTTTTTTTCCCCTTCCTTTTCTCACACTAGATGCTTCTCCCTGATTTATTCTAAGCATTAAGTCCCCTGTCCAAGGATCTTTTAGATTCATCATCTCGTCCTGCTGGAAAGAAAGACTCCTGTCCTCCCTTGTCTTAGCACTCCAGATGGCCATCCGCAGGAATGGAGGAGGCATAGACTCTTAAGAGGAGCTCTTGGCCCTTATGAGAATCCATGGCATTCTTCCTCCTGGTATTAGTTTGTTCAAAAAGCCTTTGGAATGACTAAACTAACTCTTCACTGTGTTCAGCACTGGCATCCAGAGTAGGTGAGTTTCCTGTTTTGTGCAAGCTATTGAATGCCTAGCCCTGTTTGACAGACCTGGTACATCGGCACAAACGGGTTTTGAGAAGCAGTGGGAAAGTTCCTGGTCTGATTTTTAATCCATTTTTTCTCCCCATTACCCTTTTCCTGTGACACCCTGTTGAATAATAGTCAAACACTGGTAGGACTCCATTTGACCAGCAGCAGCAAGGGACGCATATGAAAACTGACCAAGGGGGCAATGTGCAGGCTCTAGATGAGTCAAGCTTTTTCATGCATGCTGCTGGGTGAGAGTTGCAGAGAGACCCTGCGGGTCTGAAGGAGGACATGGCTGAGCATTACTACGTGTTCACATCCATTGCTGTATTACTGAGGAGTAATCTAACAGAGCACTGGTCCTTTCTAAAGGAGTATGTCGATGTAGTGTAATAAAAAGGATTGTATTGATTTGGCTGTCAAACACAAAGATAAACTCACTGACGTTCCCAGAAATAAGGAATAGTTCTCTTGTCCCTTTCTGTCTGAAGAGAAGGAAAATCACATAACGTTTCCACACAGTGAAACTTCCTGTTTTCATTCTTTCTTACTTATTTATCTATTTACTTGCTTTCATCCTTTTTTTTTTTTTTACTGTTTTCTTCATGTTGTCTCAAGTTTCTCCCCTGAGCCATGATGCTTTCAGCTGGCCTGTTGAACCTGGTTCTTTTCTCAAGAAAGTGATAACAGAAAGCAAGTAAAATTAGGCTGTCTACTTAGTTGTTTATGATATATTGGCACTCTCCTAGATTAAGTCCTCTTAGGAAAGAGAGATTCATATGTCTATATATGTCCCAATCTTTCTAAATACCTATCTGGGGAACTGACATAAAATCAAATAGACTGATTGTTTTTAGTTTCTTTACCCTCTTCTCTTCATGTAGTCCATTGAAGAGTTTAAACTCCATTGGGAAGGGTATCAGATTTGTATACAGTATTTCTAATTGCATACATATAGCTCAATGAAAAATAGAAATAACGATATTCTAGACTCTCATTGCTTTTCACTCAGTGTGATCTACAGAGGCTGCACAGCTTGGATTCTTTTTGTAAGAGTATCACTAACTTTCAGAGTAACCTTCAGTAAATCACTCCACCACATTTTTCCTTAATTATGAAATGGTGATAGTAATATTCTGTAAACCACAAAGCACTTTAAGTCCTAAGTGTGAGCATTATTATCTAATTAACTTCAAATTTTGTCATCTCCCTCCCAGAAATATATAGATACTAAAACTAAAAAAAACCCAAATCTTCAATACTTAGGACCTTCTTCGAGGCCTTTTCCCAGCAAGTGAGACACCAATCCACTGGTCTTTATCATGTGGAACAAGGATTCTACATTTACACATTATCATCAAATGGCAGGGGAGGAATCCGATGAAAGTTACTGGTTTCAGAAGTCCTTGGATGAGACCATGTATTTTTATTTAACTACTTAACAGGACACAAGAGAGAGTTTCCATTAGATTATAGAATAGAATACTTGGTCTTCCAATTGCATCTCCCATTCTGAGACATTAGAATTACTTTGCTACTATGGGAAACTGCTCAGCTACAGCTGCAAGGTTACATTCTCTATAAAAGCACAAGCAACCTGAACCTGGGCCTTTCTATAAATAGATGTGTACAGTGGATATGTCATGACTGGGAAAAAGGAAAATCAAAATTGAAACTGATGATAAATTTTCATATTAACGCATGCACTGAACAATCAGATTTCAGGATGAAACGCAAGCGAAAGAGTTTTCTCTTAATTTTCTTATCAAGTTTAAAGTTCAAAGGTAGTTTTCCATATATAAAAACTGCATTCACTCTTTGGATGCTAAATGCTAACATTATAATCGGTATTTCTGGATCATTTATTAATGGCAGTCACTTTTCTAAAAATAATGTTATCTGGACTCTAGCAAAACAGGAACTTGTTAATAATAGATTCGAGGTACACATCAGCTGGCTGGGATACAAGAAAGCATACAAAACAACTGTTTAATTTTTGAAACATTTTCCTAATTGCAGAGCGAAGTAAAGAAACAAAGGAATCAAGTTTCACAGCTAAAATTTTCCTGCATTAGTATCAATAGACATTTTTCTTTTAGCAAGTCAACAACCAAAAGAAGATGGTTCTGTTCTGAACCATCTGCTTTATTGTATTTAAAATTACATATAATGATTATATGAATTTGAACATTTAATATTTCTGGCTACTTTGAGAGAAAAATGCTATTTCATAGCCCAACATTTCATTTATTGTTTGGCTCATGCACTCACAAGGGAGAGAACAGTTGCTCTGTAGCAGTTGTTCAGGTCCCCGATCATAAAGTTAGTCAAGATTTTGGAGAATTACATAGAAGTGTTTCAGGATTGCTTCAGCCTACACTGAATTGCCAATAGCACCAAATGAACATACAAGTAGCCACAAATGAGATAATTTTGTCCCCTTTGCCAGGGAAATTACTCAGGGCCATTGCCCAATTCAATCAGATAAACTAAATTTATGGTAACCATCATTAGGGACTTAGTGTAGCCAAGAATGTGACTTTCAAATATTGATTTCTACAGAGAAATCACTACTTTGAAGTCTAGCCAAGTTCAAAGCTATGTCTGAAAACAATATCAGGCATTATATGTGAGTCTTCCTTTTCTTGATTTCTGTTTTCCTTTGTTTCCTTCTCATCCTCTCTGCTCTAAGTATCACCAAAAGCAACAAGGGAAAGTAGTTCAATGAAGGACATATTGTCAAAAGAAATTTTTCAAGTGCATTGCCAGGAATAATGTAAGTAAAGTAATTACTAGCCATTTTATTCCCAATTTTTAATTCCAGCAATCCTAGAAGTACACCAAATCAAAAAATATTTTTCTTTTTTTAATTGAAATGTCTCTGTGAACATCTTTGGTTTTAACTTTTACTTTGAATAATGAGGTTAAATCAATGATTGGTTAGGTGTCCTAATATTTCTTTGGATCTGACCAAAGGTATTCTTACTTTGAATTCTATGATGAGTTTGATGAGGTACTACTGCAGATTAATAAATTTACTGTGAATAAATGAAGCGAACCACAGCATAAAGGCGTTCACTGCATGGATGTCTTGCTAGTCAGTAACTTATTTAAGCTGGTTTAACAAATTTTGTTGGTGAGCCAAAAGAAGGCAGAAGGTACTTTAGGCACTAATAAAAGCCTGCTAAGAAGACCCATAGATTACGGCTAGTCATTTGCTTAGACTGTGAGGAAGGTTTGGTGCAGCAGTTGATGCAATCAGGGGACTATTGCCTGAGAAATCTCATCAACTCAGGGCAGGGATGTTCCATGAAATACTGCCAGCTTTTTGGATAAGGGGAAATTTCTATCCATGCATACATGCTACATATCATTCCCGTATTTTTCACATTTTTATGATTACATTTAAATTTTCTTTAAAGATTTCCTTGTCTTTATATGATTAGAGTGTATTTCCAAGTAAGGAAGTTTTTCCTGCTGCAAGGAGGTTACAGAGTAGTTACTTTTGCTGGGATTGTGAGGCACAAGGCAGTTTATTGATTAGGAGTCAGATGAAACATGTTGAACTAGGGTTTTTTCCTGCTTCTATGTGGCAAAAGAGCTACATAACAAGCTTTTCTCATAAAATATTTATTGGTAGAGTGTTGTGGATATTATAATTATTATAAAATAGTATTACAAAACAGTAGTGGAACTATAATATTGTTTGACAGAAGAGTAGATAATGACTAGGGAAAATATATCCATTGCCCATTTTAACATGCTTAAGCACTGTTTTGGAAAAACATGATGATCTTTACCCTGATATGCTGCACTGTACGAATGTGCAAAGGAGTTATAAAACTTCTCTAGATTAGCAGCTAAGGGGATGCCTTAATGATGTATTGATGGCACAGATGTCACTATAACATCCGCTTTTTGTGGCAATGAAATGTAAGTGAAGACTTGATGGCAGATGCATGCCAGAGTGCAACTTCACTCTAGCTGACTTCTAGCCTGTGTAATGACACTTTGGATACACTTAGAGACAGACATAATTTATTACGATGGTACCAAAATGAGGGTAACAGAAGGTTGGCATGAAACCTTTGCCCCCAGTTGCATAAAGTCAAAATGTGTTCAAGTTGTTTCTGAATTTATTTTAAGATTTTGTAATACAAACATAGTGAAACTGAGTTAAAATTCTAAGCACTTCTCAGAACTTTTACCAAAATAGCATTACTTAAACTTTTTGCTTCAAACATCATGTTAAAAGTATCCGGTGCACATAAGAAAGAATTAGGATAGTGATGAACAAATAATCTAAATGCAGGAACAGAGAGGAAGCTAACCAACATAGATTAATCTAGAGGATTTATGGGTTGTTTCCTCATAAATTTTTGTAATCTGTTAATGTATCATAACACCCAACTGTCTCAGTCAGGGAGGTTACTATTTCCTACCTCATCTAAAAGGAGTAGAAGTAGAGTCACTTGAAAATGTTGCTTATAAAACTAAATTATATTTCTCTTTCAGGGGTCTTGTCAGTGCTTTTAAAATTGTTAATCTCCTACTGCGTATTTTCACATTTGATACACAATTATTATTTACAAGCAATGTGAATTCATTAGCTTTATGAAACTGATAGTTATTATTCATGAGTTTCTTCCTGTCCCCCAGGACTGAGATGAAAGTGAGATACTGCATCTCTAAAGGCTTCCCTAAAAGGATCATTCATAACTAAATAGCATAACTAAACATTTGTTAAATTGGCACTAATGTTCGTTGAATCATGTCTTACCTAATTTGAAGAAAATCTTAGCATAATTTGAAAGAAAGGATGACTCAACTCCTTAATTTCCAGTGTCAATCTAGAAGACCTACATGCAGTGATGAGTTTTCTCAGAATGATTTTCTTTTTTGCCTGTGACTACAGACTTTTTGACACCAGAAGTCCTTCTCATATTGCTTCTATGGTCACTAACATATTTCTTTTTATCAGAGCAACCTGTTTCTCAGAGTTGTATCGACTTTGAAAGTGTCTGACTGGAAAGTTTCTGCAGTTGGATGTTTCCTGAGTAGTACAGAGATCTAAATAAGAAACCTGTCTGTTTCTACATAGAATACATATTTTGACATGAACCTTCTTTCTGAAGTCTTTGACTTACTTTTAGTGTAACACTCAGCATCATAAATATTAATGACTTACCATCATGGACACTTACTAGCTCATTAATGATCACAATACAACCACGGTCAACAATGCAGTGGAAAAGAACAAGCAAAACAAATTCAGCATACAAATAAACATGCATTTTCAAAAAATTAAAAAAAAAAAAAAGGAAACAAGATAGGAGTGAACTACTCAGTCACACACACACAAAAACTAATTAAAAAGACCAGTCCAAAAGCAAGCAAGACATCCAGATAAACTGGATGCTGATAAATCCGTTGCACAGACTGGCAACTGAATGGGTTGACAACTGACCCTTATTATATAAAATGATGTTCTAGAGCTAGTATTGCTAATCTTATTTCTAATGCTTCAATTACACACAAGCAGTATTAAAACTCATGCTTATACTGGTTACACACACAGTCACACAGGCACAAGGTCATGCTAGCTGACCCATTCCTACAGCACTCGTCACCTTCCTGGCCACCAGCCACACCATGAAGTAA
>NW_008824002.1:1640454-1642523 GCF_000699105.1 Pygoscelis adeliae
ATACACACAGCTTCTCTGCCTCAGGCTCATTGCTGTAGCAAGCTCTTCTCTCCTCCCATCAGCAGTCAGTGCTGCCATCAGGTGTCCTCCAAGATCTTAAAAAGATCTTCAGCCAAACATCTGCCATGGACTGTGCTTCTGGTCTAGGTATCTCATGAGTCACCCAGTCTAGTAATTCCTCTTTCATCTCACTGTGATTTTATACGGCCATCCTCAGTGCCCAGCAAACCACACTCTTCTGCTATTAGTTTCAACCAACCACCATTAAGATCAACAGTTAATTTCCTTTTTTGTTACACCAAAACCTTACAGTTCCTTTCAGTTCTATTACCATCATTTTAAAGCTATGGTTTACACATTTGTCTCTGGCAGGCTTCAGGCATCAAGGGATGACTAAGCAACTCCTTCCACACAAATATCTTGAGTACTGTGGGCAGTCCTGCACCCCAAGAAAAACATCATGGAGTTAGAAAGGTACAGAGAAGGAGTAATTACCTTACAGAGAGAGATGAAAAAAGGCTGGGACTCTTCCATTCGGAGATAAGGATGACAGGGTATGCTTGAAGGTCTGTAAAATCACAAGGGTGAGTGAATGCAGAGCTATTTATTCAACAAGTCCACAACAGAACCAGCCAGCACTCAATGAATCTATTAGATCAGTTAAAAACTGTTAAAGGAAAAAACGTCTGTACAGAGCAGCAAGTGAACTTCTGAAATTTGTTGCCTTGGGAGGCTGTTGGAGGCAGCAGATTTAAAAAAGAATTAGACCAATTTAAAGACAACAGGTCCATAAACAGGTACTAAAGTGAATAAGCAAAAATGTACCGTCTAATATCCTTAATCTAATAATTGTGGATTTATAATTTCTTCAATATTAAGAACTTGTCAGAACTTATAAGTTCTTATTCTTATTCTGTTCTTATAAGTTTTTATAAAAGTTTTCAAGACCTGGTTGGATAAAGCCCTGAGTAACCTGGTCTGATCTCATAGCTGAGGATGCTTTGAGTAGGAAGTTACACTTGAGGCTTCGTAAAGTCCCTTCCAGCCTGAAATATCATATGAACTTACAATTGCAATAAGTTTAAGAATTCAGGAAAAATAAAACTAATAGCTTTCTAGTGCCAGTAATATCTTCAACAGAAAGGCCTCATCATAGGAAAAAGTACAGCTGTATTGAAAAGCAGAAAAATAAAATTCTGCTACAAAGTTTAGCACATACTAAAGTTAATGGGGCATATTTTGAAACAGCTTAAAGTCCATTCAACCCCACAGTTATAGTTAAAGTGGATAGAGGATCAGTCGTAACTTGGCGAGATTTCAGGTGCCTACCTGGAGGGCAAATCTTAGTCCACAGAACTGTTACCTTTTTCATTTGGAAGGAAGACAGTTGAGCTTGCTTGCTTAACAATAGCTTTATTAATAAAGCTCTAAAGTGAGAAACTTGCTTGTGCACTGATCCAAGGGTAATGCAAATGGAGAAACCAGGCCGTCCATGAAATAAAACTCTCTTTCACATCTTGTGTAAGCAGAATTCATAAAGGACTATCACTCTTGTTTTCCAGTGAAGGGATAAGATAATTCTGCTTTGCCTCATACTTACTTTTTTTCCTCCCTGCTCATCTTGATATTGAAGAGGAAAGTTAAAGCAACATGTTTTATTTTTTTATCTTTAATGAATATTGCCAAGGAAAAGATAAAATCCCTATAAATTATTTCACATTTGGCCAATCAGTGCTTCTCATTATAATTATCATGGAAAGTGATATGATGGTTGTTAAGTTAAAACTTCATTACAATATAGTTGTAACCAATATTGCAATGGCCATAATAATTAAATCCTTTCAATTCAGTTACAAATTTTAATGAAAAATCTGTAGGGAAGATAGGATAATTTTGGTTCTCTTAGAATTGAAAACTAATCAAAAGAGATAATTCTCAGAAAAAATATATCTTAAGTAGACTACTGAATTTATGTTTTAAAATATATTGGATAACTTATTTTCAGACATAGAGCTGCATTCCCATATTCAGTCATAAACCCCCCCACATAACAGCCTAAATATCACTTA
>NW_008824002.1:1642551-1645275 GCF_000699105.1 Pygoscelis adeliae
TTGACAATGTTTTTTGCTATACTGGTACTTTACATTTGAAATGTACAGCTTGTGAAAAAACTACAGACAATTCATATAACAAAAAACAAGCCAGCATATGTTAGTAGCGTGGGGTTTGTTTGGTTTTTTTTTCAAATTAAATAACTCACGCTATTTAACTTCCTGTATTATTCACAATAATAATGACTATGGTTTACTGACAGACGTGAAACTCTTGACTCTGTATAACAACAACCTTTTAAAAAGTTCCAAATATAGGCATTGTAGAGTTAGGAATCAGCATTTCCAGTCATTCCTCTGCTTACAACCCCTGCACCAGAGGAAGCAATAGCCCATGGAAAAACGACAGATACATATGCATCATTATTAGCAACCTATCTCCCTGGCAAATTTAACTAGTGTTCCAGAGACCACCACGCACAAGTACTTTACAAGGAGCAGTGATACTCAAACTCACGGCTAAAATAAATGAAGAAATAGTAGATGAGCAACATGTATTTTTATCCAACACATATAATGATGCACTATTTACCTAGTCTGATGATCTTTCACCCATACTGCTGTAAACTTGGCATTGCTGGTGGACAAGCACAGGGAAAAGTACATGCAGGGAAAACCGAAAAACGGTCCCTCTGATTCCCTTATTTTCAGATAAATCAGCTATTTTTCTGCTTCTTATTCTAGATTTTGTTTGCCTGGGGGCTTCCTGAGCTTGTAGTAGGAATTTGTAAAATCTGAGAGAGGGTCTAGAAAAATCCAGAGCTGCTTCCCCTTCTTTCCAAGGCCATTCAGGCATCCTCACACATGGATTTGACTGTTTCTATTGCCACATTCAGTTTGGAAAATGGCGTCCCACACCTACCTTACAGTAAAATGACAGAAAGTGACATGCATATTATCAGCTTAAATGGTTTAACTGAACTTAGTAGTTACAGCATCTGTCAATAGTCATATTGCTGACAAGGACTCAGTAGTACAATTCAATATGTGTCTCATGAGGAATGAAGGGGAAAAGATTTGATTTTCCCCTTTTCTGCCTGAGTCTTTAAGAAAAGCTAGATTT
Source organism: Pygoscelis adeliae (assembly GCF_000699105.1). Classification (NCBI taxonomy): domain Eukaryota; kingdom Metazoa; phylum Chordata; class Aves; order Sphenisciformes; family Spheniscidae; genus Pygoscelis; species Pygoscelis adeliae. The sequence goes on from NW_008824002.1 coordinate 1,643,615, forward strand.
TGTCTTAATGCTATGCAGCAGACTACGATTTACTCCAGCCAGAAGGAACGTCACATTATTCAGCTACTTTCTACTAAGCTCTAATGTGAGTCGGGGTCAAAGCAATACTGGATGACAGAGAGAAAACCTATGGATTCTCTCAAAGCCAAAATATAATATTTCAAATTGTCTTGGATTTTGAATACCAGTATCTATCTTTGCCATGTCAATAGTTCAATGTGAAAGGTTCATGACTGAAACATTCACATTAACTATTTTATTTCCCCTGGGAGTGAGTCACAAGCTGGTGGTGAAAACTGGTGTCTTTCCATTGATTTTAATGGAGCTATGCCAGCTGGCACCACCTAAAATTTCATGCCTTCAATTCCACACTTCATACAACTTCATTCATAAACAAAGTGAAACCTTGTGGGAAGAGGCCATGCCTCTCTGCTGCACTGTCTCATTATTAACACTTACAGAAGATTAGATTTTAGAATTCATGACCTGCTTAGTACTTCAGAAAGAAACAAAGCTAAAACAGTAATGCAAAAAAATAAAGCTGGTTTTATTACCTGGCTTGCATGTATATTGTATGTTCAGCATCTTGGCTTCTCAATCCAAAAGTATAGAGTTAAACAGATGGCAAATAAAATTCTTAAAGCATCTTTGAAATACTATTGTTACACATATTTCCCAAGGTCACCTATGTCATAAAACATTAAAAGAGGAGTGAAGAAATAACTTGAAAGAACCTGTAACTAAGCACTCAAAGTATAGGAGCCCAAATTTCATTTTTAGATAATCTCCAGATTTGTAGGATCAGTTTGAACTAAATTTTGCCTGGACTATAATTGCTCTGATTTCTGTTGTTTAATGAGGTAGAGAAATCTGGGTTATGTGTGTGTATTTTTTTCTTGTCTTCTTTTTCCAGTTATGACTATTCATGAAGAATTCAGTATTATGGAAAGCCTTTATATTTGAGACAGATCTTAGATCCGTATCTAAGAGGGATTTAAATTCCACAGCACTGAAACATCTAATTTTACTTGCTTGCTCCCCTTAACGAAATCTATACCTCTGACTTAGTTTCCCAAATTTAATTTAAGAAGTACAGGAACAAAGAGTTGTCTCAAAACCACAAAAATCACAAAGTACAGCTGGAAGCCAACCCCATATATATTTCTAAAGTCAGTGGACAAGACAGTGAAAAGGATGTTCTGTAGCCAGAGTATGGGCTACAGGGAGGGATAAATTTCAGGCCATATTCTGACTACTTGAAATAAAATCCATGCACAGCCTTTGGACTCAGGATTCTTGTCTAAGGCCACATTCTTCATTACAGCTGTATTGGGTTTACGTGACAAGGTTTTGGTAGCTGGGGAGGCTATAGGGGTGGCTTCTATGAGAAGCTGCTAGAAGCTTCCCCCATGTCTGATAGAGCCAATGCCAGCTGGCTCCAAGACGGACCCACCGCTGGCCAAAGCCAAGCCCATCAGTGACGGTGGTAGCGCCTCTGTGACAGCATATTTAAGAATATGTGAGAGAAACAACTCTGCAGACACCAAGGTCAGTGAAGAAGGAGCAGGAGGAGGTGCTCCAGGTGCCAGAGCAGAGATTCCCCCTGCAGCCCCTGGTGAAGACCATGGTGAGGCAGGCTGTCCCCCTGCAGCCCATGGAGG
>NW_008824002.1:1646113-1661317 GCF_000699105.1 Pygoscelis adeliae
CTTCTCTCCATCCCTTCTGCTCTTCCCTCTTCCCCTTCCACACACACTTAAGAACTCAGTGGTTATCTAAGGTCACTTCCACCAAGTTAATCAGATAGATACAGAGCTGGTATACCGCCAGATATACAGCTGATATGCAGAGTGCATAATTCTTCAGTGTACAGTCCACAAGTTGTATAACACCCCTCAATGCACAAAACATGCCTCAGCATCTGACCACAGAACAGGGCCTTTAATATAAAAGACAAAAAGCCTTTTAAATGAAAACATGCCAGAGGAGGAAGCCTGCAGTCATCAAGGATACTGCCTATGTCTTGAGATTCTGCAACAGAATGGAACTTTTTGGTGAAAATACCCAGAGGATCCCTGAAACAAGATCATACAAAACACTACAGAGTAAACCAGTCTGGCATAAGGGAGGATACCTTCTTTTCCCTAAATCTGGCCATAGGTTTAATCTGGGGCAGCAAATTAGAGACTGCCACACCAACCAGCTACAGGCAGCTAAAGGGTTTCTCTTCTTTCCAGTCACCAACATGACTGGAACGACAGCCTTTCCATGGCATCTGTCCTTGCCAACCCCTAGTGTAGCTCCACTCTTTCAGAGGAAAGCGGCGCGAGCCCTTGCCCCAGCCACAACCCCAGCATTTCTCCCCAGACCAAATCACATATCAAAGGAGAGGATATTCTTTCTAGCTGGATCAGAAACCTTTAAAGACAGCAGTAATTGAATGCAGCACTGATACGGAGCAAGAAAATTAAAAAGAGTGATCTTATCTCCTTTCAATTTCTGTTTGGTATGCAAATACAGGGTCTGGAGCAAGTTACACTGTGCCTTCTAAAGTAACTGACAATGAAGAAAGAGAAAAGGAGGGAATAAAAACCATCAATTGCTCAATGTGCCATTACAGTCAAGAAATGACCATATATCCGTCTAAAATGCCATCTCCTCCAGAATAATATGGCAGCATTGATCACTGTGTTTCAAAAAATATGTTAAAGAACTGGCACAGATTCAGAAAAGGGAGTTCAAAGAAAGATTTGGAGAAATTATCAAGGTGATGGAAAAATGCACAAAAAGGTTGGTGCATTTACTTAAAAATGTGATACAAAAAGGGTATTCTTTTTTTAGCATGTATACCAATCACAATAAAAACATATGCACTGATAGCCTGGAAATGGTTGGGAGCTTCTGATCTCCATTTCTTGTAATAAGTGGACAGGGAACAAAATTCAATTAAAGGGTGATAAATTAATCATATATACTTTTTCTTCCACATAGCAAATAGAAGTCCTGTTCCTGGAAGCTGCCAAGGCCAAGAACTCAGAGAGATCCAAAAAGGACACACGTAGCTGATGAATATCCTGAATTCTTACATGTATCAATAATTTTATTTTGGAATATTTATAAAACCTCAGGACTAAGGGTAAAAGCTTTGTATCCAGCAGAAATCAGTTTAAGACCTAGAGGAACAGAAAGAAAAAAAAGAAAATTGTAAATTAACCAAGCCAGAAATTCTCACACTTTTTTTTTTCTTTCCCCTGTGGCTACAGATACAGTAAACAATATCCTTTCTAAGGTCAGAATGAAAATACTGGACTAGATAAACCTCTGGTCTAGTCCAATACGGCAGTTCCTAAGACAGAAAGGAGATTATCATTATCTAGAAAATAAGAGTGACATTACATTTTTTGACAGAAATAGATCAATAGCAACAATGGCATCTTTCAAGTACTCCTACTGCTTAAATATCCAGGTAAAATGAATGCTGTTGTTTATGTGACATGTTTAATTTTTTTATTAAGCAATGCTTTTTATGTGATTTTATTCTTGCACTTTCAGGTATGATTTCTTTTTGCATTTGAGTTCAACCATGCATCATATACTTTATCTTTACCTTAGCTCTCCTTTGTTACAAACTTTATCCTAAAAAGCAGCTTGCTGCATGATTAGGTAAATTATAACGCATGGTGCATACTTTATTGCACATACTCATCTATACTTTGCAGATATTAGGCATTTCATTGTTTTAATGGCAGTATAGCTATTGAATAAAAAACAAAGAGATGTCTTTTACTAGGTAAAGGAAACATTTATGGCCTCACTTCCAAAAGTTATATCCCAATAAATATGAAGAATAGGAGAATAAAGTGTCATTAATTCCACAGTCGTTTGCTGATATTTCAGTATGCTTGTGATAAACAAGGCTAACTAGGCTGTTGAAAACACTATTTTTGTACTCTTCACAATTGTGTGCTTTTTTACACTGATTCATTTTAGTGAAATGTAAATTTAAAGTCTTATTTTTCCATTTGCTTGTACATTGCTAGAGCATTTTTCATATGTCCATTATAACTCCTTATTTCCTTTGTCATTTAAACATTCATTCTTCATCAATATAACTGTTTTTCCTCAACAAGTTTATTTTTTTATTTATGCATTTTGCGTATATGCATCCAAATTAGCTATGCTATTTTAAAAAAGGCATAAAATAAGCCCAAATGCACCAAATTTTCTAACATTTTGCAAAACTACTTTTATTTTTATTCAGTCACTCCAAAACATATACCAGCATCATTTCCTTTGGGACAATTAGAAATTTCAGAAAAAGTTCTAAGCCTGCCTAAAAGAATTGCATAGTCAAATGGTCTTTCACATGCAAAAACGTGTCAGACACTATGTACTGTATTGCTGTCACCGTGTACCCCAATTAGAGCTTATTATCCCTGAATTACAGTTAGTTTCTTAAATGGCAGGAAGAAATATCAACAGTTGGCGAGATGTTTATATATCCTGCAACATCTTATAAATTAAGCCTTTGATTAAAAAAAAGTCAAAGAAGAAGAAAATAATGGTTGAAAGAACATCATCATGAAACTTTACTCTTTATAGATTCTATTTGAAACTGAAGTGAAACATTCTTCCTGTGCAGCTCTGTTGGCATACAATCACAATCTGTCTTACATTAACATTTGCGCAGGTACAGCTTTGACTTTATATCATGCTGCATTTCTGAATGTTTGGTAAAGTGGCCTCAATACTTTTTTTCCTTAATGGAATATTATAAAGCTTTGATTTTAAAAACACAAATACAGAACATCTAATGGCTTCTTTTCATTTTATTTTTTAAGGGAAGCAAAGCAATCTCCCAGACTTGATATGGGATTAGAAAGAGAGGTGTTTTCTCACTTTTTCCCTGTTAATTTACAAACTAAAAAAAACACCAATAACATTTACAAAATGTTATTGTATTGTTAATGCATTATTAAATGTTAATTTTTACACATTTTAAAGGGTTTAATTTTAATTTAAAGTTTAATTCAATTTTATGCATTTCTGCTAGTTTTTAGAAAATTAAACCTAGGAAATTGTATTCAGATGTATTTCTTTACTAATATTTTAAAATCTTTTTCTATACATGTGGTAACAATTCTGCATTGTATTCATTGAATTTGTCCAGAATGCCACCATGTATAATCTCTGGATAAGCATGTGAGTTTCAAAGTGCTCTTCAGAATTAATTTGGTTACACTCACAGATGAGAGTTAGAGAGTAGTGAAAGGATGAGAGCATCTGCTATCTCACAGCAGCTGTAAATGAGTCCAGATTGGACTACTGAAAAAATCTTGATCTCACTCTAATCAGTGACAAAATTTTCACTTTAGTGATGAGACCACAGAGTCTTAATCAGTGTAACATACACATCACGCAGAGTGGCATAATATGCAATTTACATAAATTGGGTTTGTTCTATGTTTTGTTCAAATTACGTTGAAAATTATTTCAAAGGTATCTTTCTAAAGATCACTACCTCTCTTTCCTAAAGCATTTTTTTCAGCAGCTCCCTTTTTTCCCCCTGTGTGTTCTGCTTTTATTTGTTAGCGTTTCTGTCACTGAGTGGCAGTCTCCATTGGCAGACCTTCCCGAGACCTTATTTTTCACCCACATTAGCCCTTAAATGCAACATCCAAAACGTAACCCAAATCTAGGCAGCTGATATGTTTCTGCAACTGTAAAAGAAGTATGCCCCGCACAAGAATGAATAACCTGGAAACAAATTACAACCACTTCTGTTCTACTTCTATTTTAAACCATCCGTTCTCCTGCGGAGTGTAACTCAGCAATTCAGATACACAGGAATCAATAGAGCTCAGGACACTCCCATACTATCAGGTTTTTAAGTCGGAATACTCAGCATTGTGGTTTTTTAAGCTAAACCCTTTTACTACGCACTTGAGTCAGATTAGGAACATCCAAATGTGTCCATTATTATATCGCAGGTAACCCAAGAGAGGACGAGATTTTCTTTGCTGTGGGACTATGCCGGTGTGCCTGCTTCGCTCAGCACCAAAGCATCCCCGCACTGCATTCAAAGAGAATAAGATCCCTCTGAGGAAGCTGGGCAAGGGTTTCTCACCATCTGCAGAGAGAAAGAAGCATTTCTTTTACCACAGAAGTCTCAAAGGGCTTTCAAATTTCACAAACACATCTTTTGATCACTCCTACTACAGGTAGGAAGAGCTATAGACCTGACAGAGAAACAGATACTATAGGAGAGAAGAACTAGGCTTTTAGCCTGCCAAAAATTAAGCGCAAGGTTCGATATGATTGCCCTCTGAAGATATATCAAGAGGCAATGTGTCAAAAAGAGAGAAATGGTATTTCATATCAAGGGCGATGTGGCACAAGAACAAATGAGTATAAATTGGGCATGAAGAATGGAAATTGTTCTGGAAATTCAAAACAAGTGCCTTGTTACTGGTCACTGTTTTGAAGTACTGGGAAGCCCAAACATCAAACTGCTTTTAATGTGGAGTTTAATAAATTGATTAATGGCATTGCATGATGCAATTTCTTGTAGTAGTAAAAAAAAAAAAAAAGAAAAAAAAAGATATTTCATCGTTTGCCTCAAACTGCAATGATTAAAGTTGCTGATTCAGGCACCTTTAGAGCCAAGTTGATCATCCTACTTGCTTAAGACAACAATGCTGCAATTCATTTGTCAGTGTTCCTATTCTGATGTGCATCATCTCCACCTTTTCAAGGAGTAAATATGCAGCACAAGAAGAAGAAGTCACATTTCCATTCTGCTATCAATAACTGCCAAGTAATATAAGAAACTACTCATACCTTACTCTATAGATATAAGAGCCTATAAAGGTAAAAAAAGTAGCACTAGGTCATTCATTTCTACATGTAAGTGGATTTCCCCCCCTCACTGAGTGTTCTTATGAGAAGGAAATATTAGGTCTCACCATCTTTGATATTAATGCAGTACAGATTTGGAGTCTTGAGGAATTCAATTTAAAACAGCGAGAGTTTTTTATAGAAAGTTTTTCTGTAAGTGTATCACTCCAAGCCTTGTCCTCTAATGTGATCTTGGAAATTGTCTTTTCAACTGAATATGAAGTAATTATATTTTGTCTTAGTTTTATATGCTTACTATACACTAATAGTATAAATTATACACCTTGCTCTCTAGTGTGTATTTTTTATATGAAAGTTCAATACCTTTATGAAAGCCACTTGGATTCACTAAGAATTAAGTGAATAAATTTTGCAGAAGTAGAGGAGTCCTACAGACAGTATTCTAAAAACCAGCTGGATTTTCTAGAGAATTATGTTTTTTTTCCATAGAGTATGCTGTAGAATATATACAATTAACAGCAAAATTTTATACAAAAGTTGAAACAACACCATGGGAAATGTGCCATTTTTCTCAAATTCCCTAGGACTTTTCTACAAGGTAACCGCACAGCAGCATATTAAAATAATTCTTCTTCAATTATTACATTTTGGTCCCATTGCAATTTGATTGCAGTTTGTGATAAACATACACTTCTTTATAACACTGAGTTTATTCAACTTTTCAGACACATACCATATTTTTGACCATGGTCTATTGTCAATATTGAGAAGACTACATAGATTTGGGGATCAATCATCCTCAATCTGGTTGAATGATCATATCATAAAAGAAATTAAAGATAGTTTGGTGATCAATGGGTAGACAAAACTAATTAAATAAGAAAGAAATTTTAGTAACATGTAAAATTTAGTTCAGGAGGGAAACATGTTTGAAGATGTCTATAAAATGAAAATATACAGGCATATATCAAGCATTGTTAAAAACAGTCAGTTTATTGATTGTGCTAATCACATCCAGAGGAAAATTACCTAAATAAACAATTCAACTATACTGGACACAGAGCAGTGCACTATGCTTATTGGCTCAGTACTCACTATCTTATTGGTCTTTAGCCATGAGACAACCTTTGCTTTTGGCACCTGTAAAACTGCCATTTTAGAAATCACAGCATACAGTCATAATGATCCAGGGAGATGAAAACAACCAAATGTATGATTAAATAGGGAAATCTTACACAGGGAAATGTTACACAGGGAAAATAATGGAAACATCTTTGTCCGATAGCTGATGCATATACAGATGCTCTAACCCAAAGGAATAATTACAGTGACTTAAGTTATGTAAAATTAAAGACAACAGGACAGGCATATAAAAGCAGAGATTTCTAAAATTTTATAATTATATAGGAAAAAACTTCTTAAAAAAATTATTTTCAAATCTAGAAAGAGAAGTTGGTAAATCATATTAAAAGCTCTGAAAAACGAGACACATTATAATTGTTACACAAATTGTACAATCTTGATGCAAATTCATAATCTAGCTTTGAAATTGGCATTCATTGGCAGTGAGACAAGTAATAATTATCTATAATGCTTACTGACAAGGTGGAGCATTAAAACCACTAGGTGCCACTTTATTTTTTATTGTCTAGGTTGCACAATATAAAAAGAAAAACTCTGCTTTTCCAGCAAGTTTGAAATACATGACAGCATCTCTTTATGCATATCTGTAAAGGTGATGTATATTTCATAGAACATTAAATGTGCCATTTAAATCTACTCTATTCTTAAGAATTATTTATTTTACAGTTGAGATGTCTTTTACCCTATCACCAAATCTGATCTTTATGTTTTCTTTTGCTTGGTTTGGGGGAATACGGGTTGAATTCAATATGTCTGATAGTTTTTGATTACAAGCGTCTTATATCCCAATTGTTCCTTTAAGGTACATAAAAAAGTGAGATTTTGGGGTTTTTAAGTCAGTGGTGATATTGCCATTGATCTCAGTGGGGAGTGGAGAAAGGACCGTCATTGACTACAGGCTTTTAAGAAAGAGGAAAAACAATTACACAAAACCCATAAAGTATTGACAAGTTCTATATTAATGAAGGAATATGTGCTTCACACACAAAGAAGAAAAAACAAATTGGCTTCAGCATCTCAACTGGATCAAGTTTCCAGTAATGATTATCTCCAACCTAGTTTTATGCCATTCATAATGGAACTGGGTCTCAGTATCCTGTTTTGGACCCTTGGCTTAAAGATTTCAAACACAAAAAATGTCTGAAATCAGTGCAATTCCTTAGTGATACTTTTTTTTTTTTTTTTCTGCTGAGAGAGCTAAGTATTATTAGCACTTACCACCAGTACTTACATAATAGTTTTCAGTGTTCAAGGGCATGTTGGCAACTGTTTCAAGTCATCTGTAAAAGCTGGACATACTGCATTAGAAGAAAAATTCTGGAGGGATGGCACTAAAAAAAAAAAAAAAAAGAGGGAGGGGGGTAAATACACTAAAGATTACAGAAATTCAAAATATTCAGCTATACAAATAATATAGTCAAATCCTAGAAGCCTATGAAAAAGAGGACTGTAAAAACACCTGGCAATTATATAGCAAAAATTCATCTCTGCAGACACAAATCTGTGCATTTCTCTTGGTGCTAAATTTTACCTGTGGAAAAAAAATGGAGATTCAATTAAAAATACCTTTTTTCAAGATTGAAAAATAAGTCAAGTAAAGTATCCCAGCTGATAACTGAGACAGGAGAAAAAAAAAAAAAAAAAGACAGACAGACAGTAATTTTGCATTGCCTAAAAATCCTGTTTCTTAGTTAGTCTCTAGATGTATTTTGGAATGAAACAGCCTTTTAGAACCACCGGTGTAAGTAATAAAGTCAAAGCAATACCTTCTATCAGCAGCCCAGAATATGTCTGATTTTTTTCCCCCTTCTTTCCCTGTCTTAAAGCTAACGGATTAAATGCTCCAGCTTTCCTGGGATCCCCTTTATTGTATGAACAGCCAGTATAACATCAGGAGAAAAAATACAGCAGTCATAGCAGTATTCCTGTCGTGAGAGGCAAGAGGATACAAAGGAGGGATGCTTCTTGTTATGGACGGAACATGGGCCCAGTGCTCCTCCTCTGTGGTACAATGTTACTTCATCAGTGTTGCACCTCTCTCAGCTGAGGATTAAGCTACAGCAGAATTTCTCTCTTTAGCCAACCTTTTTCTCCCCCTTCCATCTCCTACCTCCATCTACACAAAAGATGCTGATCAAGTAACTGACAGAACTGTGAATGAAGAGAACAAAAGATCTAAAGAGTAATATATTGATCTGTTCCCTCCTGTCAAAGTTTTGGCTAATTTTATACCGTTGGACTTGTTTTGGCTAGAAATCACTTTCTCCATTTTATCTAACCTAGGAATGTGATGTTATATATTCATATACACATACCACTTCACAAGGATCTCAAAGGTCTTTACAAATTGAATGTATACCATACAAGAATCTTTTCAGACACCCAGGAATTGCAGTTAGTTCTAGGGTGAATTGCAGGGGCTCTAGTGATTTTACACAATAGTTTATAATAGGAATTGAAGATTGCATCCATTTGGAACTGCAGGTGAAGCTAGGTAAGGAGAAAGTAATTACCCAAATTGGAATTTGAATAGAGTGCTAACAACTCCATTCTTGCAGAACAATACTGACATGCTTTTGGTTTTGTCACTCATGTGAAAGAGGTAATCACCTCTATAATATGAAGCCCCTTACTCACTGCTGAGCCATAGATTTAGAATTGACTCAAATGAGCACATTTAAAAAAAAAAAAAAAAAAAAACCCAAAAAACAACTACCACTTGATTTTCTTTCTGGTTTTACCAGGAGGAAACCAGCCTCTCTGATCACATTTTTTTATTCAGGAACCAGCCTGTTCGATTACACAACTGAAAAAAATACAGCCCAAAATGGCTTTTGCCAATGGAAAAGCCATTTTAGATGCATTTCAGCAGTTGAGCCCAGTTCTCTGTAGCAGCACTAACATTGTTTTCTTTGTCTTCAGAACAATCCCAGGAGCAAACGCTCTCTGTATGTACAGCACAGGAGCAAAGATATGAGTTATGTGTCTGTACTGTCTTTTAGGGTTGTCACAAGGTTGCTGTCAGCTGTGGACTCATGGTCTGACAGTGAGTGCTGAAAATCCAGGATCAGGTGAAGGACTGGGGTTCAGGACCTTCACACACCTAATCAAATTAGTACTCTGATTGACATGCAGTTTGGCAAGGCAGAGAACAGGAGGTTTAGCCTGCTGCTAGCTTAGTTGTAAAGATTGGTCTGCCTAAGCACTGCGAACTCTCCATACTCCTTACTAATTTCCATATTTTTTTATGTGCAAGGAATTAGTTGTGATTTTCCTACAAACACTAACTGTAATTTAAAAGACATCAAATTCCAACCAAATAAATCGTTTTGTTTTTTTTTTTTTTAGTTTTGCCTTTACCTGAACTCAATAATCACTCTTCTCATAGAGAAGCAAAGCCTTTGGTGCTGATGGATACTGTTATCAGAATTTTACATGTACCTTTCACAGAATGTTAAAATCACATGAGTTTTTCTCTGTCACTGAGAAAGCCGTAATTGTAGTTAAGCTCAAAATTAACAAAATCTTTAAGCATTACCAGCAATTACATTGAAAAACCTTCTTATTGTGGTGGTAATAAACGAGACCACAAAAGACCCAGGCATGCTTTTTCAGTTCCTTTTGGCAGTTATTCTGTCTGAAGTAGATGTATCCATTGCAATTAACCTATATATTATAAGAAATACTGAAAGGAAGCTACAGCCTGAATACAGACAGCATATGTGATTTAGAGACAGGGCTTCCAATAATAGAGTACCAAATAACCAGAGCTTCTACATCATGCTTCAGTTGGTGTTGGAACAAAGGAGGGCAATACTTACCCTGTCATCTATTCATAGGAGGTGAAGACAAATATATCTGTGTCCCTGGGCTATTTCTGAAGACTTGAGAACAGCTGCAGAAGGGGTTAGAAATAGGAGTTTGTCAACTTTCTCATTAACCAAAACCAGAAGACACATGTTTCCAAGGAGGTAATACATATCAGAAAGAAATATACTGAGATTCAGCAGCAGCAGCTCTTTGCTCATTTCTGTTCATCCCATCTTCTGATGGGATGGTCTTGGCATGAAGAAGCTATTGTAATCCATTCCTTTACTTAGTGGGATCCAGCAGATGCCTTTTGTCTCTGTTGTGCCAGGTTGCACAGGCACTTTGAAGCTGGTGCAGAGGAGGGTCCCAAAGGATCTGTGTGCTCAAGGATTCACCTCTCTTGGTGAATTTTTAGACCCAATTAGAGCAGGAGGATGGAGCACAGAATAGAAGAGAGAGTGTTATGAGTTATTGTAACATTGTTATATTTGCTTCTGCCTCTCATAATGTATAACACACGACACTCAGCATTAGAATATTATTCAACTTTCCTGTGCAAGCCTTAGGATCAATATTACAGCAATCCAAAGAATCTATAACTATCTACCTCTGCTATTGTCCTTCAAGATTTTTATGTATTTTCTAGTCATCACATTAAACTAACCTATTAACTTGATCAGTTTTATTACAAGTACTTTTCTTGCCACTTTCCCACTGCCTTGACACTCTTCTAAAAGAATAGTGCAAAACTTTAACAAAAAATTATACATAAAATCTAGTCAGCCTATCACTGAGAGTTTAGATTATTTTACAATGTAGTATAGGACTGTCTGAGTCGGGCTCTCGACCCACTTCACCTAATTGTTCCTGTCACGCAAAAAATAGGGCACCCACTGACTTCTTAGGGAGTGGCATTAGTCTGATGCTAAGCAGTTTTAGCAGATTAATTACAACTGCACCTTTCCTCCTGTATTCTACATATTTTTCTACTCCAGCTGCGTTCCTGCCCTTTCTTTTCCTTAGGAATATTTGTGTTCTCTGACCTGCATCAGTTTAATGTTATTTCCCTTGGACTGCTCCTAATCTAACCTCAGTTTTTAATTCATGTTTAAATTGATATTCAGATGTTAAACATCAATACGTGACTGTGCATGATGAGGGGTTTATTTTAAAGTTGTTCTCTTCAGTGTCTTGCCTGTTCTCTCATCTCCTCATTTAAAAAGTAAATTAGAATAATTAGCAAGCAACACCCATATTGAATTTACTTGTGACTGACAGGTGAATTGTGTAACTTAATGATGGGTGAACTGATATAAAATGGGTAAGAGAGAAGACTATCAATTCTGTTCCCTAGGATTAACTCATCAGTGAGTACATCTTCTGTAAGAGAAATAGCTTGATCCCAGTTTAAAAGATTTTTCTGCTAAATAGAACATTCTAAATAATTCTAACTAATCTAACATTCAGATTATCCTCCTAGTATGGATTTCTGAACTATGCCACGCGTGTGTCTTCCCTAGAAAATGCTACTACTGAAATCTTTCTTCAGCCTCCTGCTTTCTGTCTTTTCAATTAAGAATTGTGGTATTTCCAGTTACAAAAGATCTTCATTTTCCTGGCACTTTTGATTCTAGACTGTCCAGATATAAACCTCAATACAGCACACCTTAATTAATTTCCGTGCTTCAGTTTTAGGTTCATATTTTCCAAAAAGCAAAAACCTCCACATTTTGGGCTTGACTTCATAAATGCAAATGGCTCTTTTAGAAAATGTTAGGCTGAATGTAAGGAAAGTAATTTTTCTTTACAATTACAGTGCAAGTCTCATATGTGCAGTATACTAATCTTCACTTCATTACACAACCGCAGTTATATAAAGTACTTTACACCCAGAAAAAAGAATAATTTGGATGTGATTTTATGCAACAGAACAATAGCATCTACATTTTCCATTTAGAATAAGTGCACTCTAAATGGATTTAATTTTGGAGCTACAACTAGAAGAGCTGCTGTTTAAATATTATTTCCTAACCAAAAATCTGAAGTACATATCCCTTTTTTATCTAACATATAGCAACTGAAATGAAAGTTTTATGTAGAATGTTTGTTATATTCTATCACCTCTTGTTCACAGTAAGTACAGGCAAGGTACAGAGTCAGATGGATCACTCTTGCCTCCAGACCCAGCAAATAAATAAATGGAGTTCCTCAACTGACAGAAGTATTGGTCCTTGTCAGAACCAACCCTAGCAATTTTCTATGGATCTGCTGGGAGTCAAAAATGAAGTCCTCCATAGACAAGTAATTTCCAGAGTTAGTATAAGATTTGGGAAGAATTAGGAAAAAGATTCTCTGGGATATACTTAAGTGGGACATTGTAAGATGTGTCAGCGTGAAATCTATGGCTACAGAGTGAAAAATGAAATGCTTATTCTAAGTCAAACCTAGACTGGATTCGCATTACAGATTTTTTCCTAAGAGTCTTTATCACACTTGAGGCCAGAGCTGAGTGATGCACACTTAAAAGGCAAAATTCACAGCACAAGAGGTAGACACATATAATGGATCCGTCTCAAAGTCCGTATCAGAGGCTTTAAGATAGATTTGTATCATAAAGTTTCAAATTAACTAGAGATAGCTTCCTCTAAGTTTTTAAACTCAAGAGAAAAATTAGGGGTTTGTAACTATTAAAGTAATTCTACAGCAATGTAGTAGACCAAGGTTGGATTTTTTTAAAAAAAATTATTACTAGCTCTGTATTTGTTGGCCTTATTAACGTGCCAGAAAAAAAACATTGTGAGTGCTAGAGAGCTTTTTAAAAAATCAGAAGCTTTTGAGAATGGCATTAAATCCTCTTGACAGTTTTGTGTTTGCCTTTTGATTTTTTTCTTTTAAAATTATTCTCTTTCAAATCTGAATGAAATTTGAAAGACCTAATTATTGAACATGAGGCTTACATGGGGCAAGAAAGAAGCCAAGAGATCTGAAGCTGACAGACCCTTTGGTAAGTAAGCTCAAAGAAGAAGGTTTAAGGCAGAAAATAAGGATACACTACCACACAGACAAAAGGCTATCTGCTTTCAAAGTCTTCTAAATAGGTTGATATAAGTACCTTTTTCATTGGCCTTCTCCAGAGGGTGCAAACTGAGAAAGGAAAGATTAAAAAGCTATATTGCTATCTAAATAGCCCAGAGTTATATCTGTGGGGAATCTTCAGGGTCTGTGCTGACTAAGTATTGTTAAAGAAAACACAGGAAACCAGAAGGGTAGAGCTGTTGAGAAAAGCAGATCTCTTAAAACTTATGACAATCATCAGTGCCCAGTGTGAGCACCTTTTACTGCTGCCACTGCAGAATGTGACACTACTGGCAGTTATGTCAAACAGAGACTCAATGAGAAAATGTCTATGGAGAATGGGACTGTGTTCTTCCGCAGTCTTGCTGGGGGCCTGTGGTCACTCGTAGGCATTTAGATCACCGTAGGTCAGTAATCAAAAGTCAAATAGTCACTGAGGACTAGTTCAGAAAAACAACTTGTTGATTACCGCTGTTTAACTCAGCCTCTATTTAGTAGCGCGAGTATAAGATAATTTGGGGCATAGTCCTAGCAGTGGGATTCTGCAAATCTTCACTTCCCAGCCATGCAAAACAATTTCAAAAGCTGAACGTGGAAAACCATATAACAAATCCATTATTTAAATCAACTAAGTTCTGTTAGAATCTACCACACATTCTGCTGTATGACAAAGATCTAGTGAGCATTAGCTGACTGATATATGTAACATAAACCTTTGCATAACAACCAACTCCAAATGGCTCAGACAAGAGCCTCATAGAAATATAACCTTCCACACCATCTACCTATCAGCTATTTGAGGCTTAAGTGCTGCAAAGGTCATACGCTTTCTCCTTTAATGAGGAATAAATTACCCTATGTACACATCTGTTCTTATTCAGTTAATGAAACCTCTCTTCATTTGATTTACTTGTTGACATATAATATCTTGAAGACCTTACAAGCTATATGTCAAATTGTGAGATGTGCACATATAAAGAGACACGCTGTTGGCAGGAGTGAAATACAAACTTCAGGGCTAGGGAGGTAGCAAGACGTGATCGTTTTTAACTCCAGCCTTAAGAAAAGATGGGTTTGGATATAGGCCACGACTACTATTGAATTTGTCAAGATGAATTATAAAATATAATGCCATTACCTTTGGGATACAAATAAGAATTAAAATGGTGAACTGGGCGCAGTCGGTGCTCCAAAAGAAGTAGAAGGCAACATTTTATATTCTCACACCTTCTACAATTTCAGAAGGCAAAATACCAGAGGAGGAATTTGCACCCAAGGCAGCTGCATTTGTATAGACGGGCAGGGTACACAAGCACTATCAGAAGCTGTCTGTATAGCAAAGTGGAGGGAAAGAAGAGCAAAATATTCTACTGAAAACAAACTCTACAGAACAACTATACTCTGTGGACACTTAGGCGATGAATTAATTGTTTGCACATACCATAAATATACTCTCAAGAGCCAAAGTGGCATGAACACTACAGGTCTAATTGAAAGGTTTGGAAAGGGTATGAAACCTCCAGAACATTATGTTTCCACACTGCTCTAAGGAGTCATTCAGTAGCAAATAGAATTGGATTCCTCCATTACCATTTCCAAGACGCTTGCAATTTCTCCATCACAGACACCAGGCATGCAGACAATTGATTTAAGTCAATTGATTAACTACACATTACTTAAGATCTACTTTGAGTTTCAGTGGAATTACAAAGAGGGCATAAGGTTTGTGTGAATCCTTTTAACCTGGCTGCTCAGTGGGGCTCCCATAGCAGAAATCAAAGCTGAAAGAAGTGTGAGCACAATATTTTAGTGGGGCACAGATCAGTCCAGTGGAGGCTACTGATTTGTACAGTCCTAAGCTACCAAATTGTCCTTATTGGGAGCAATAGGTCATCTGCCTCAGGAACTCATCAGGAGCCAGGAACTGCTGCCCTAATACAATTCAGTGGCTCTCACAGAGTTTTGAGTGGTGGAAACTTGTACAGTGTGCAGCAGTCTGTTTTACAGCTCCTTTGGTAATTCAGCAG
>NW_008824002.1:1661351-1691376 GCF_000699105.1 Pygoscelis adeliae
ATGATGGCCCATTAATCAGTAAATCAGTTCTGTCAAGGTGGAAGAGTGACAATTCTTAAGTTGTTGAGGGTAGCAAAATACCTCACGCTAGCCATGCCTTCTCTTCTATTGAACTTTAGGACCAAAAGCATATGCTTTTGAAAGTCTGAATGGATGAAAAATACAGGAAGAGTGTACAAAGGTGAGGAGAAACGTTTCTCTTATGGTGAGAAATTATGTCATGGGAAGATTTCTAGGAATATTTACAGAAATTTAATTCCTGCAAAAGAAATAGAAATTCATTTCAGTCATTATTGGATGCGAGGACACTCACTACACCAAACCACAAAATTGCATATAAATTTCGTAGTAGCTGGCACCTAATCAAAGCTGCCAAAATAACCACTCAGACTAATCATTATTGAGGATAATTATCACATACAAAACTAAGCAAAACAGTATAAATCCAGTGAAGAAAAGTCAGGAGCTTCAAGTTTCAGCAAGGCCCAGCAGAGGGTGAAGATTGTCGTTACAGTTCTTTATACATTAAAATAACCCAAGACATACCATGTCAATTGTGACACCTAAACTATTGTCTTAGCTGGAGGGTTCAGTGTTTAGCAGCCTCTCCCATTGTTCTCATAAACCAGCCAATTGTTTTAACTACGTTCCAACATTTTCTGTGCTGGCTTGTAAAACAGCAAACACTGGGTATGCCCGAGCCGTGACAGTGTCTGGAAGTCACATACAAGGTGAGCATTGCCCATAGTGACTAGCGATGCCCAGCAGCATGACAGCACCGTTGGTTTACACCGCGTTCCTCCAGTAACTGCTGAGTTGATCACTGAGAAGGAACAATCACAGCTGGAAGTTGCCCTTTGCTGCCATGCCACTGGTGTCTCTGTATGAGATTTAAAAATGCTACAAATCTTATTTAGATCTTATGAAAATATTTCCACACACAGCTGGTGAGCACTGCCTGACCTGCATTTTGTTTTTAAATGAATCAGCGCACTGAATTCAAGCGATTTGGGCTGTTCAGAGCTGATAAAAATGCTCCCAACTTTATTACTGACAGCTCTTTTTTATAGTAAAACCCTAGACATGAAGTAAGGGTAAAATGGAAAGGGCCAAACAAACCACAGACTTACCTTGTTGGCCTTAAGATTCCAGGAGCACAGGAGAGGTGAATTTTATGTTCTCCCTTAGGTCCTCTACTGCAAATGTGACCTACTCTGTACCTTCATGTTGTATACGAGGCAGAGTGCTAGGTGTCACCGACCCTGTCACAGATGGCACAAAAACCAGCACTGCACGTTAGCCACTTTTGTTCTGTCTTGCTGTTAATGAATGTGTACCACACCTAGTTCTGCTGTGCTATTGACAAATTCTATGCTGCCTCAGTAGTAACAGCTTGCAAGACTGCATCCTTAGACATGTCGCATATACTTTTACCATCCTCAGATTAAATTTAAAGTTAATTATATTGTGCCTTACCTGATTTATTAATCCTTTCCTTACCATTACTATTGTATTGATAAACATCCAGAGTCCATTTTTGAGCTATAAAAAACATTTTACCTCCTTGTGCTCCCTAGATTTCCAGCTTGTAAATTAAAAAGTAATATAGCAGCTATTCACTCCATTCTGAAGAAATTAAAGTTACAACATTATGACTACAATTATTAATGAATCCATTTCCCAAAATTACTTTTTTATGATGTACATGAAAAAAGCAAATAACAGCATAACAAATAGGTGAAACAAATGGTGAATGGAGCGTGGCCAGCATTTGATTCTGATAGTTAGAAATACTGAAGAAGAGTTATATATCAAACTAGGAAAAAAAAAAAAAAAGCATGGCATTAGAAGCCAAACTATCTTAATATTTGCAAGAGAAGCACAGAACAAATCCTACCGCTGTTACAAGCTTTGTGCGTAATTTGGGTTTCAACAGGCATAGTCCCCAGAAATGAAGGGAAACTTCGTCTAAAGGGCTGCAGTCAGAGTAAGAAGCTGTTGCCTCTAGAAGGGATAGAAGTTTCACTGGCTGCATAGACTCCACCAAGTTGGTTTTCCTCATTATAATGGCACCTGCTGAAAGACTTTATTATATTACGTTCTATCATAACTGCTTTCTCGGGAAAGTGAATTATGGTCTGTGGTACAATGATAAGTAGTTAATCACTGATGATATTTTGTGCTCAGTATTTTCTATACATCAGTGCACTGCACTGTCATTGGTTTACCATAGTGACTGATTTGATTTGACGAAGTGTGATGATTTATTAAATATTTTTTTAAATTTTCAGACTATATTTCAATGGCTAGCGACACATTCTGTTGCCATTACCTTCAGCTAATTAGCACTCCTGGATTTTTTTTACACAACTGACTGAAGATGAAGCACACCACCACCAGGAAATTGCATGAAGGGAGCGACACCAGGAAGACTGCAGTTCAAATGCTTTGGACTGAATTCAAACCTGATATTTTAGCCACTGGAATTCTATCGGGAAAGTGAAGTTCCACTGATTGTATCACATCTGAATTTGGTTCCTTAATATTAAACTATGCTGCTGCTCTTGATTCTTTTTACAGAAGAGCTCCACTGCCAGGGTAAAATTCACCTCAGCACAGTAAGTCAACACAAAGCCTATGAATTAGTCAAGTCCCACTTATGTGTTGCTTAAAATAGAACTATAACCTAAACGGCCTTTTATTCACGCTCTATAGAAAAGTAAGTTCTCTTACTTACTTACCCCCACCCCCCAATCTCTCTCTCTGCATATTCAGAGGTGTACTTTTCAGAAAAATAAAGATTTTTTCATGTTAATTTATATAGCAGGATAATCTAGGACCAAGGGCATCAAACAACAATGATCAAATGAAATGCTCAAACAGGCAAGTTCAGTATTTGACAGGGGAATAAAGGGAAAGTGTTAGCAATATCTTTAATAGCATTCCTGTCGGTAGCAATAAGAAATCTGCAGTCATGACTAGCAAATACTTCATAGCTGAAAATATTTTGTATCTCCTTCCCATTTCCACTTGTATCTGTATCATCAAATAAACTGTTGATCCCAAAGGAAACGTGATCAAAGCCTAAGCCTGGAGTTTGCATCTTATCTTCCATATATACTATGTCATTTTCTCTAACAATTGTTGTAACTGCATTGTGTTTTGTGTTACTTTTTCTTTCAGAAATGTGTATGAATAGATTGTTACCTTATGTTTCCAATATATTGCCTTTAAGATTGGCTTTTCTTTTGCTGTTACCTCTTAAATTGGCAAGAAAAATAATAACTATAATAGAAACTCAACCTACTGTGATCAAATTCCTGCCCTTTCCTGTTCCATTCTTTCTTGTTCAGTCTTGCTCAATCAAGGCACAGCATCGTACAGTCAGTTTTATAATACCTAGGTATTTTCCTCTAAAGTAGCAGGATGGCCACAGGCAACATACTTAAATCGACAAGCAGTATCAAATCAGTAGAAAGCACTTGATATACCAGCTTTATAGATTTTTTTCAAAAATAACTGTTCCACTAATATATTTCATTATTTGGATAGCATTTAATTGATAGATATACTTTATTACAGTAACATATTCCTAGCTATGTTTAATGTAATATTTATGACATTTTATAGATATAGGAAACCTTGACTTTTACTTCCCAAGTTACTTGTAATATTTAACAGTAGACAATACAAATAACATATTTATGCTCACAGCTTGTTTATTTTTACCACTATAATATACTGCCTGATGGTGATGGCACTGTGATGATATCTTTTACCAAAGTCAATACCAATTATTTTTTTTTATTATTAGAATTATTAGTGAGAAGGAAAAAAAAGAAACAAAACAAAACAAAAAACAAAAAATGATTTTGAAACAAACGCTTTTGTGATTCCTTTTTGTACAACATGAAATGTCAGGAAAGGAATTAAAGGGAATGTTATAACTTAACAAATACAAGGAGGACAAAGAGCCTTATTGTTTTAAAGCTAATGGTAAATTAACTTTAGCTCAGAATCAGTTTCCAAATTGGAAAAGCCTCAGAATATTGCATATACTCTGGTCCCTTTTTATTTAAGAAATGTGAATTTAAATTGGAATGGGTTGCATAGCAGGACTAATACAATGATTAGATGACTGGAGAATTTTTCTTTAATTGAAAAATAGATTAAAAGAACCTGAATTGTTTAGTCTACAGAAATGAAACTGGAAAGGGAAGCTGAGGAAGTCTGCAAATATTGTAGGGGCAGGAACAAATATTAAGATGAGAGAAGAATTATTTCATTTACGCGGCGTAATGGTCTATGGTCACACTGATACAATTTTTTCTTGTAATAACTCAGTAGAAATGAAGGGTGCTTCCCAGGCCTCCACAGATGGAACTTTTAAAATGGAATTTAAAATGGGTAGGGAGCACTTATGCTCTTTACAACTGAGACAGACATAACAGAATATAAGTGATCATGAAGTAAAAAGGAAGGCTTGGGTTTAAAAGAGTTTCCTAGCCATCTTTTTGATCTCAAAGGTAATGTTTGCAAGACACTGAGCTGCTGTTTGAATGTCTGTTCTCTCCTGCTTTAATCTTGTGAAAGATTACAGTTGATGCTTTTGTTCCTTTCTGTAGATCTTAAGTTTGTCACAGTGCATTGAAAAGTGTTTTATTAATTGTGATGAGGGGGGAGTAAATGTTTAGGAACGTAAACATAATATGTGGCAACCTGAGAGGGGGGAAGGGGACAGAGCTAAGTGCCTCAAGAAGTCCATTCCATCTTTGTCCTTTAAATCACCTTTTTTTCTCCCTTTCTATCTGTATATACACAATTTGTAATCTTAATCATCATCCCTTCCTCTCACCCACACATGCGTGCTCTAAAAGTTTTGTTTTGATGCTAAGGGGTCAGAGCTACAGGAGGAACCAACATGAACACATCAGTCTCCATCTCACACAGTGCTAGAAATCAATAACAATTTGCTAGTCTTACAAGCAGAAAAGAAACCCTTCTTTCCTTCTAATCCATAAGCAGTTGACAAGTTTCCCTTTCCTCCTACTGTGTAGTGGTGTGTGAGGCTGTGATACAAAAAAATTACCCATCCAACTCAATGTTATCCACAGCTTATGTTTACTTACAGGGCAAATTATCAATTATCAGCTCTAGTAAGTTTTTCAGTCTCAGCATCAGTGCTCAGATGCCTCACAAAAACAGAAGGAGAATTGTTCCCGAGGTCACAGGGACAGATTGCACAAACTAATTTATGGAAACAGAGAGATATAAACCACTGAAAAGCAACAGTGTGCAATTTCACTGAACCAGAAGGAAAGGCAAACGTAAAAAGGCTTTCTTGAATCTGGCCCAATAATTGCCTTCTTCAATATGGTAATTATCAAAGATATCCATGTAATCATTCCCCTTCTTGCCATATTCTGTATCAATTGGAAACTGAAGTCTATTCGCAGTACTGAAATCATTACTGTTTTTACCATTAGAGACTAGCGTGAAGTTGTATCTCTAATTTTCCAACAGCAAATTGAGACAAAAAACTAGTAATGCAAAACCAGTATTTATATAATACAGTCCCACCAACTCAAAGCAAAAATTCCTATCTAAAAGAATATGAACAAACTCAGTGTATAATAGATTTAGCAGTTCATGCAACTATATAGGAAGTTGGGCTTTTTATTTTCCCTAAAGATATTTAAGAAAAAATAATCACATGATTTCATAGAATCATAGAATCATTAAGGTTGGAAGAGACCTCTAAGATCATCGAGTCCAGCCGTCAACCCAACACCACCATACCCACTAAACCATGTCCCTAAGCGCCTCATCTACACGTCTTTTCAATACGTCCAGGGATGGTGACTCAACCACTTCCCTGGGCACTTGAGGCCATTTCCTCTCATCCTATCACTTGTTACTTGGGAGAAGAGACCAACACCCACCTCGCTACAGCCTCCTTTCAGGTAGCTGTAGAGAGCGATGAGGTCTCCCCTCAGCCTCCTTTTCTCCAGGCTAAACAACCCCAGTTCCCTCAGCCACTCCTCATAAGACTTGTTCTCCAGACCCCTCACCAGCCTCGTTGCCCTTCTCTGGACACGCTCCAACACCTCAACGTCCTTCTTGTAGTGAGGGGCCCAAAACTGAACACAGTATTCAAGATGCGGCCTCACCGGTGCCAAGTACAGGGGCACGATCACTTCCCTACTCCTGCTGGCCACACTAGTTCTGATACAAGCCAGGATGCCATTGGCCTTCTTGGCCAACTATTTAACTACTAATTTAACTACTAATTTAACTACTAATTTAACTACTTTTTAAATTAATTCCCTTCAAGAATGTACAGCACTTTAAAATCTTTATGGTAGGAGAAATTACTTTTCTAACTCATTCTGTAAATAATGTAAATAAACGTACTTTAACTTTGGATATGATGCAGTACATAGCAAATATAGCAAATACACCAGGAACAGAAGAAAATTCAGCTAGCGTTTTTCAGGGAAGAAGGAAGTACATTTCCTTTGAACATTGTTTGACATTAGACTGATGAAATCTTTTTTGGATAAATGATTTGGGCTAAGAGGAGTCTTTTTTCCCCCCTGTAGTTTACCACACTACTCATGTATTTTTTTTCCTGTCAGTGCTGTGGCTGTGAGCATTACAGCTGTCTAGGATGTTAAATGCCAGAAGCTAATTTACTGCTCTGCTTAATTAAAGTTGCATTTACCATTGAATGTAAAAGAAACTAGATCTCTGTTACCTGCCATTAAAAATGATAAGGCATTTGCATTTTTGTTCAGAAGTGCCCTTGCTCCCCTAACTGTTGCTGTAACCTGCTAGAGAGATTTTACAAATGATTCAAATTTCCCCATGCAATTGCCAAATATCAACAGCTGGTGTTTCACAAGTAATAGACTTCTGCCTTAACATGGGCACCACAGTTGGTATGTGCCTAAAATAGGCATACAGAAAAAATGCATATTGCTGAAAGACTGACATGTTCACAAAACTCTCAGATACGAACACGCTTAGAGTTCCATGTTGCAATCCTATTTTCTATTTTGAACCTCTCTGTCCTTAACAATAATAAAAAATATATCAATATGAAAGCAGGAAGAAGATACAGCAGGAAGGCATTTACCTTTTCAATTTATTCCTCCCTGAAATGTCTATCCAATGTTTGATCTTTCCAGAATTATTGCAGTTTGGTTTTTTTCTCGATGCTTCTTCCCTTAGGCATTTGTGGGCTTTGAGAACAGTCACTAAATGTGCGGAACAGGATGCTGCCTCTCACAAACAGACGTATAATAAAAAGGGATGGCAAAATACAACCTGGCAGTAGCCTCTCTGCATCATGTTCTTGTTGAACACTGATGGTATTAGATTCTAGTCAGCAAGGATCTGCCCACACATCCCAAGGGACTGCTGTTAAGGTCAACTGGAAAATAAATTAAAGCAACTCCTGCAGAAACGGAACAATATTCAGAACATTTCTTCAGATTAAACAGGAAGGAAATTTATTTTCTGGATTTGTTTTTACTCATTTCTTGACACCAAAAACACTGACATTTTATGATATGCTGTTAGCTGTTGAGAAAGCAGGAAGGATGATAGCTCTGAGGGATTATAGAATCCAAACTGCTTGACCTGAAAGGGTTATGGTGACCTATGCTCCTTCTTGTCTCTCGCTTGCCCCAGAAAACAGTATGAATAACAAATACTGCTTCGTAACTGCAGGTCTTTGCAGGTGCTTACAAGGCAAAGAACATAGCAGCAGAGCTAGAACCTGAAAGCAAATAAAGCCAGAAACAGTCTGTACGGTAAAACTACTGCAGAAGCATGACTGGAAGATCACTATGACAGCAGCATTTAATTAAGTCAAGAAGAAATAACTGCATCTCATTTGTTCTATTCCTTTTACTATTTCTGCTAACAGAATCACAAATGTTTACTATTATTTTAGCAAAAGATGGTTTAAAAAGATAGATGTTTCAACTAACATTGTGCACTATATGTATACCATGTCAAAGGTGATTTCTCTGATAGCAAGAAGCTATTGATTGAGAAAGAATTCTGTAATTCAATAGTTCAGAGAGAAGTAAAATATAATTAGAAATATAGGCATATATTTAGAGAAATAGGGATCTCTATGAGCTATATTTTTAATGTATTTTATTTTGAAAGCCCAGGGTACTTACTAGTTTGTGAACCTATGTGAATCTCCACTGATTTGCAGGGTATGTTATCCTCATAGGAGGATTAACTACAAAAACCTAAAGCCCATCCATTGCCTCCATGGATCACAATCACACTTGAAGTATTTCAGTGTAATGCCAACAGAAAATAAAGGTTCTATATTAAGTGCTATTGCTCTTGAGAATGGAGTGAATTGCTTTTCTTCCAAACTTCTGATTGTCAATTTAAAATCTCAAGCTTGACTGCTTCAAAGTCTTAATATTCTACCAGATTTTTTAATAGATTTCTGAAACTTTGCAAAAACATAAAACATTTAAATCCTAATATGGTTGAAATACCTAATCTGAAAGTCATTCTTTTTTAATCTGATGCAGTCTGCTGGACTTTTTGCATTTTTAAATACATATTTTCATGTCAAATTGAAGATATGTGATAACCTTCCAAAATTTAGGGACTGTTTCCCCAAAGTTCTTTAATGTGTCCTATAATGTAAACACGTTTGTTTTCACTGATTTAAATTAAACAGTAATGAATTTTAGAGCAAATGATTCCCATGTTTGTTAAAAACTGCTGAAATTAAATTAGAGCCATCCTTAAAACTAAAGAATGGTTTATCTGCCAATGTATAAAGAAACTGTTGACTTCCCTCTAGATCATTTTAAATCTATGTCTAAACTAAAAGATTTAGAAACACAGACCAGTGAGGTTGGATGAGAGACCAAACACACATCAAAACTCTGAATGTGTGCTTTTTCATCTTGGTTTCCAAAGGTAGGAAAGCTGTGCTTGGTCTTTGAAACAGCTATGAAACCTTCTGCCCAGGTTTATAGTACCGCTGGCACAGAACCAGCAGGACAAGCTGCCGTTCACTGGGGTTGTACACTGACTAAACTGACCAAATTTGAGGTAATAGGTATTTAAATTCCTCATCAATTCCCATGTTTCCACCTTTCCCTAATCTTGCCTAATGTAAGGTATAAAAGTCCTCAAAAGGCTTGGGTGCCATATCTGAGCTGCGGTGTTCAGATTCTCTTTTTCAACTTCCTGACAGCTGCATGAGAACTGTAGCTCCAACTTTTCTATGGCAGTTAGATTCCATGGTCCAAAATGTTGCAGAAATAATCTATTATCAATTCACATAACCTACACAGTATATGTCAATCTTTTTTGTTTTAAGCTAACTCTTCTAATCCCATAATCTTCAGCCTTTTTCCAATGAGTTTCTGCACAGAGAGTTTTCCAAGTTCATGTTCCTCATATTTCTCCTTCTCTTAAATTAATACAGCTGCAATGTGTGTTGATCTTATCCCGTTCTGTTTAACCACCAGGATAGTCAGTCATATTTGTAATTGTGCTCTTCTCTTTCAGCCCCAATAACCTCACTGTTTTTTTCTGCTTTGGCCTAAGAAACATGAGTTTGAAGGTTCAAACACAAGAATAGGGAAATTCACACAAGATAGGGAAATTGTCCTCTGCCTCACACTATTTCAATATGTATTCTAAACTCTAGGTTTCTAAACAAAAGAAAATGTGTCTGAGAATCACCCATTTTTAAAAGAAAGCCATGCTCTCCCTCTTCAGCTGAGCTAGATTTAAGACATACCTCTGCACATATCATTTTCCATTGACTATTAGAACATAGTTTACTTCTGGGATATCTAAAACTACGTCAGCACTGTTGACTCAACAGTCTTGAGATATCCAAGCTATCTGTGAAGGAGAAGCATAATTTGGAGATGCTAGGACAGATGCTGCAAGCAGAATACTCGTATCAGCTTATCCTTATTAGTATTACTTTTAAAATCTTGTTTGCTAGTAGGTAGACTCCTATTTGAGTTAGTAAAGGTCACCCCCAGGTAAATCAAATGACAGTAAAAGAGGTTATTAACAGTACTTCTTCCTCAAATTTGTTTCATAATAACAAGAAAGCTATGATGCAGCACATTGAATCTAAATTTAAACAACTCAGTGCAATTGATGATTACCTACAAGTGGTGAGACATGAGAGCTCTAACCCAGACAGAAGTTTTGAAAGGTAGAGTAAATCCTATAGTGAATGCACAAAATCCTTGTTTAATTACTTTCATAAAAGCATGAAAAATGAAATTAATTAAAACAAGAGCAGCAAATTTACGTCAGACACTAGAAGGCCCTAAACATACAAAATAGGAAAAAAATACAATAGACCCAATTTCACATTATTTGTTATCTATTTGTTGCCATTATGCAATAACCCAAATTGAATGAAAAGCAAAAGATGATCACATAAGGCTTAACAAGATTACAAGAAGAGAATGAGAGGCTTAAGTTACAGGCATGCCAAAACAATAAAATATTCATGTTTCTGCAATATTAGAGTGCACTAGACAATTCTTTGCTTAATAGTATTTTCCTTTTCTGTAATTACTTCAATGTCTGGGTCCACAGAGAAAATACTTCTAGTACACAAGTATTTTGCCATTTCTTTCTTCCTCTTTACAGTTTATTGTTGCTTGACTCTATTTTTATTAGCCAGTGTTTATCAGTTGGACTCGATGATCTTAGAGGTCTCTTCCAACCTTAATGATTCTATGATTCTATGATTTTCTGTGCGTGTTGGCTGGGGCCTTCTCTTACGCAATGATATGAGCAAAGGCAAATCTATTCTATTTCTTGAAGTGTTTTCTCTCTATATAAATCAAAGAATTTCACTAGATTAAGAGGTGAAGTGATTTTGTCTTTCTTAATCCTCTTTCTTAATCATTCTATTTATTAATTACAGATATTTTTTTAAAGTGTTGACTGTAGCATGATTCATTATTTCCTATTAAATCTTGGTCTACTTTGATACACTATCAAATAACCACTTCATTTTAGTATTGAATGAGGTGATCTCACTATCATTTGCATCCCAGGTTAAGTACAAATACTGGCAGGTTCTTACTGCATTTGTAAGCGGATCTATATTAATATTTAAATTGATGAAGAGATCTTCTCTAGCCTGCACTACTCGAATAGCTGCCTCCTCTCGTTATTGTACCTTGTACCCTGAACAAGCCAGCTCTTTTTTGTCTTATTCACAAAGGAGGATTTTGCTAGAAAGCTGTCTGTGCACTATATTCAAAATTCATCTGTACTTACAGAGGGAGAAAGAATGAGAACAGTGGAAACCTGGAAGATGGGAACAAGCCTCACTGCTGATAACTCTGTGCTGCACAAGTAGGCTAAATCTCAATCATTTCAGAGAATCAACCTCCTCCCCAGAAGCAGAATACCGGGTTCTATACATCTATATTCAGCATCCAGAGAATAAACTTCTGCTGGATGCTGAATATAGATGTTTACACTACAGGTAGTTGGAAAGCTTCCATATGATCTTATGTGTATACCAAAGCTATGCAACATGCTGACTAGGAGCTGCTTAGGAATTTGCTCTGAGAATGATTGGAGAGAGATTTCAGTTTCTTCAAAATCTAAATTTTCTTGTGTTTTGAGGGTTTTTTTGTTTGTGGGTTGTTGGGTATTTTTTGTAATTTTGCAAACGTTGCTAGCATTTTCACATTAAATTCTAAAAGAAGATTCTTTGTATATGGAAAGTCAGGTTAATTCAGTATCGAATTGCATCTCCCTATGACAGAAGTTACTTTGTATCAGAAGTGACTACATCTTCTCCTAAGTAATGTAATGGAACTAGAAAGCCACTACTACATTGTAAGAAAACTAGCCCAAAGAGCAAAAGTATACGCAATCTGAAAAAAATGAGGGTCAGAGATACATGGATATGAATATCCACTCTTAAGTGGAAATATGGTACTAGAAGAATAGAGATCTTAAAATCAAACTTAAGCAAGAAAAATTGTTTTGATTCATTCACTAAAGTGGACAAAAATATTATGGTTCTGAACTATCCTCACAGACTCCATCAAAAAAAGAAGCGCTTTTCAAAAGTGTTTGGCATTTCCCCACATTGCAAGGCTTGTTTGAAATAACAGGCACTATAAAAATAAATTACTAGTTACTACTTCTAGGCTCAATCAATCAGCATTTTCCAAAGTGGGAAAACACAGGCTTCATCAAAGTATTCCCTATTACATCGTATTTTCTCTAAAGCCAATGAAGTAATTCCTACTTTTTGCCAGTGTAACTGATAGTAGCAACTCTGGTCTTTGCATTTCCAAATAATAAAGCATAAAACATGCAATATGCAGCTTTACCAGCCCATGTAATTTGCCTCAGGGGAAGTAAAGTTGCAGAGTTTTCCCATAATGACAGATAGTACTGTCCTGAGCACAGGAATAGATATGGGATACTCAGAGCAGTACTGCTCAAGAGGAAACATTTGAGGATGTATCCTACTGCCCTATACATGTTTCTTGCTTTTTATTGATTCATGGTGCTACTTCTCAGCATTTTTTGTCACTCATTTTTTTGCATAACAATATTCAAACTCTGGTCACATCTCCTTCCCTAATCTCTACACCACCAGGTCTAATGATTTACATTCTAGATCCACAACAAAATTCTTTTTCATGACTTAGCATTTTATTCTCCCTCATAAAATAGTAATCTGAAGTTGTGAACTGCAAAAAGAAGAGTGGATTACAGTGGAATTCACGATGTTAATGATGATCATAAATTTTGTTGTTCTGTGGTGATGTAAAAAATCACATAAATATCTTCAAGCCGCAAAATGACCAGTAAAAAATTAGATGAAAGTGCTAAATACATTAAAGTAAAAGGAATTGTATTAGAAGGAAGCCTCAGAAGGATAATCTCAGTGAGAGGAAACTATTTTTCTCAGCTGTTTCAATATTGTACCATCAAATCATTAAAGCCATATCACTATGGTTGCATGGTTTAGATTTTTGGCTTTGCAACCAACTAAAGCTGGATGATACACTATTGGCTAAATTATTAGAGCAGACCAGCAATATTTGTTGTATAAATGGAAATTATTATTTCGTGCAGCTAAACAATAATAACGGATATCCTTATATGAACTGAGCATTTTCATATGCACATTTCAGATGAAGGTCACCTTAGTGTTAAGCTCGATGGTTTTATTGCACTGTAAAACATTATTTGTAGAATCATTTAATAAATCAGATGGAATACTGCCTATAAATAAGGCTGATAATTCTCAGAACAGTAAAACCAAAATGTTATGAACTAGTGTAATTTATTTTTTCTATCTTCTTATTGAAGCTAGGGACAACAAATTTTCTGATACAAGAATGTAAATGAAGATGTGTATCTTCAATAAATGGTCAATTAATTTTCAGCTAGTTAGATTTCACATTCCATATTTTATCTTTTCAACAATAGAACTTAAAATCAGAATTACCTGAGAAATTTTTGGTTTACAAGATTTCTGTTTTATGTTCGTCTGTTGACAACTACTGACTAGCAACAAACTTTGCAAACACATATAGCTCTATAATCAAGCAAACTAGTACAGGCACAGTAGTTTTTTTAACTTTGGTACTGAAAGAGTATAACAGCCGTTGCAACAAATATTTTATAGTTAAATATAAATATCAATTTGGTCTCTGAATATTATTCAAACCCTGTTGCAATTCTTAAAAATGATGAATTTTTAGAGGGATTAAAATAAATGACATTTCATAATGATTGATTAAACAATCAATGAAACAATACTTTGTATTGTTGCACAGAATGTTAATATCTCTCTAACACCGTTACTATGATTGGAAGAAAAGCTTTTACAACTTCACATTATTTGAGATTGTGACAGGATTAATGGCAGGTTCAGCGTTTCCATAAGCAATAGGACTCTTCAGACACCGCTGAGGATTGCCCTAATCTGACTTTCCAATACAGTTTATGGCTATATGGGTTTTCTACTCTGTTATGAAAGCAACATCCGTTTTATTATGTAAATTAGCAAGTTATATAAAGTTGTGCATTAATGTGAGAAAACATCCTTTATTCTTCCATAGTGGCATGGTGTAGACCATATAATCACATCTGTCTGAGCACTATCCCATGGCTCATTCTTATTCCTTTACTGCCTGAAAAAAAAGATAATCCTAAATAGTCTCCTAAGAATTACATGCTCTACACTCAGAAAACAGACTCGGTACTTTCTGTTTGCGATAACATTTTTAGCCGCCAATATTTTTTTTGGTTTTACGGTCAAGCTACAAAATAAGAGAATTTTAAGAATTGATCTTTGTTTCACTTCTGAAAACAGAAGTAGATATGAGTATTAAAATCCTTGCTGTCACTTCTATGACTTCTATATGTTTGGGTGTATAACCTAGCCATAGAAGCAAACATACATGCATGATCTACTGTCACAACATGATGTGCAACAGCAACATAAACAAAAATTAACTTCTCTGAGTTCACTGCTATGTGAAAAGACAGTGAACAGAAAAAATACCATGTCAAGTCTAGAAAAAAAGATTCACCGATACTTTACCCAGATATAGCAATCATCTTTTATTTTCTGAACTACTGAATTTCTGGAATTCAAAAGATACTTAAAAATAAGCCACAACCCAGATACAATTAAACTGGGTTGTTTACTTTGCATAAAATGTAGGCAGACCTCTTCAAGGTTTGTTATTCTGAAGATGCAGAAGAGACCACACTGAAACCAGAGGCTTCAGAAAGTAACTAACACATCTATTGTGTCAGGAGAAAAAAAAAAAAAAAGGTCTCCCTTTGTGAGCAAGGGGAGAAAGAACTGAGACACCTCATATTTCTCATTATCTTGTTCTCACCCTGCAGAAACTGCTATTGTGCTGGGAGCACCTGAGAGAGAGAGGTAAAAGAAAGACAGGGAAGGGGCAAGGATAATTCCCTTTTCCTTTTATTGTCTTCCCCTTAAGGAAGCTGGTGGCACAAAACTTGTTATCATCATCCATTGCAGAAAAATGTTCCAAAAGCTATTTTAATGGTTATGACTACTTTCAGTGGCAATGTAGGTTTAGATGCACCCATTGATCTGAGCAACAAAAGCACATTTTGGTCTCAAGGTAAACTCAGAATTCTGGTAGAATTGGGGCTCAGTAATTATTTAAGTTAAATCTGCAATGGAAATTCCACTGCTTTTCGGTATCTGAAAGAATATGAGTACCAATAACACACTACAGTCCTCTATCCCAAATATTTAGCTTGTGATAGGCAGCTGGCATCTCTAACTCTGTTTTATACCATTCTAACAGCACGTTCCAACAAACACAACAAAAGAATATAGCAACTTGCTGTGTGTACAGCTGCAACCTTCACCTATGGGTAGAATACTCAAAGCTTGACAGGATGGTGAAAATGCGATTTTTTATTTTATTTTTTTAAAAGCTAAAATGAATTCTATTTTAGAATAGAGAATGATGATTAAAAGAAAAAAAAAACAAAACGCCCAAAATAATAAGTGCAGTCTATTTTCATTGTTTACTTATCTTGTACACCTGAATGAAAGGAAACTAAATTGCTTGGGGCAAATACTTATCAATTATATGTCACACTGTCCATTTAGAAACAGGTTTATAAAAGACATAGAAATCAATCTTTCCTTTTTCATCTAAAAACTGCATTTATTTGAAGCTACAATTAACTATCCTATTGAATTGTCTAAGTTTTAGACTATATGAAGTTATAAAACCTTCAGCCTTAGAAAACCACTATAATGTAAGAATTTGCTATACTGTTTTTCAACATATTCATAATAAAATTAGATTGGTCAAAAATACTTAAACTGGTTAATTTGAAGATCTAGATCTTTTTTTTTTATACATGGAAGCAGTTCCTCTAAAGCCAATATTCTCCTAATAGTATAATTTTATGTTCCCATTAAATCCTCATCTTAGATCCACCTCAAAACATAAGTATGCACCTTTGGACTGTAGAAATGCTTGGGTTTTATCTGGTAGGGTTTTGAGAGTGCACAGATGGCTATTATAGATTACTAAAATGGAACTGTGCAATAGCAGTGCCAGCTGTGTAACAACCAGTCCATCTCTAAAAGAGACTGCAAATTCAAAGAGGGAATCCTTTCAGAAAAGGGCTGAGAGCTGCTTCAGATGAACTGAGACTCTACATTAGGAGGACAGAATTCTGGTTTTACACAAAGGACAGAATGCTTCTAGCATATTTGCCATTAAAATTGTGTTTCAGTGAGTTGTTTAGGGAAATGAAAAAAATGAAATAATCATCTCCTTTATATTACAGCAATTATACCATTAAACACTCAGCTCTGATTTATTTTAATTTTTCTAATCTGACCATAAAAAAAAAAAAAATTCCAGAGAGACTAGACAGGTGGAGAGAGTTAGTGGGGGTGGAAGCTGATTTCCAGACCATTAGTCCTAGCTGAGATCAGGTCCACAGTGCCTGAAACCTCTCTCTTGAGAATCTTTGCTAGTTTATTTGAAAAGATATGATGTCCTTGCTCTACATCTCATTGAATTTGGGGGTGGGGGAAAAACTGCTTTCAAAAGCTGGCCCCTGAATTCTTAAATCTTGGGATCATTTTATATTTCTTTCAGGAGGCAGCAACTCCTCACAAAATTGGTCATCTCCTTCATTTCCCTTCCCATTCCTTTTTTTTCTGGCTCACTGATACATTTAGCAATTGAAGATTCACATTAGGCTAAATGCCTTTTTGATAATTTCTGAAACAGTTATTGCACGTGTTTGGTATCCTAGGGTTCAGTGCAATAGGGATTGACAGTAATAAGTATCTTGCAGAGCAGGTGCTTTGATATCAGCCACAATTAATTAAAGTAAAATTTTAAATAATTCTATCATTATTATAAATACAGGGCCATCTTCACAAAGTTGTTAATGTCACATAAAACTTTGCACAAAGAAGTCAATATTACAGCAGATACTGCTTTCTGGTGTCTCAGTTGAAACACTGAAGACCAAAAAAAATATACAGTTTTTTCTCCTACATTCAGATGTAATCAAAAGTCTCACTCTATGCTGAACCACTGTAGTACTGTCACTGTATTTACCATATTATACTTAACTAAATATATGAATCAAGCAAAACATCTAGACTTTTTGGCTTCTTTCCTCTGTCACAAAGAACTTGATCCAATCCTTACTCAATACAAGGAACCTGATCCTGGAAAGAGATCAGTATTAACAGTAAAAACAACTGGGTTAAGGATCCAATTCTCACAAGGAGCTTAATCAGCTGGGGATTTTACAATTTTTACCATTTGCTTGAAAATCTGAACTAAAATTTATCCTCACTGAATTTAAGGAGAGTTTTTAATGAGATTTGAATTTAATTATGACTTCACCAGAATGTGTCTTTTGAGACCCAGATTTCTACCAACCCCTACAGAAAAGTTGGTCTAAATCATGCACTGCGAATTATTAGCTACAAAATTCAGCACTTTGTGTTTTCTCATAAATGTGAAGACCCTACTACAACATCTAAGAAACATTTATCTATGCAAAGCCATTGAGTTTGTACACAAATGCTCCTTTCCGCAATATGCAGATATTCCTACAAACATCAATTCAACAACTGTTTGTCAAAACAAAAATTCATTCTCTATTATACAATAATAGTGTACACTATTAGCAGTTAGGAGGACCAATATTCAAAACTGAACATTTATGAGGAATTTAAAATTATGATATCTACACCCTGGATAGCTTTTAATCTAAATTTCTTTCTTCATTTACATACTATCTAACGTTATTTTGCAGCTATTTCACCCATAAGTTGATCACTTTAATGCAAGGTACAACTAGTTCAGCTGTTTTCAAATAGGAAAGTAAAAGGAGTAGCACTTACTTTCTAAGATAGCCTTTTAAACAAATTTTAAAGAAGTTAAATCTGCAAGGAAAAAAATATTATAGATAGAACCAGAGTGGGAAAAAAATTAGTATTATCAACAAAAATAACTGGGTTAAGGCCATAGCATGGCAGTATGATTCTATCCTTTCAGAGGCTACAATTCATAAATGTACGTACAAAGCTAAAGGTGGAAGACACAAACAAGTTAAAAACCTCTTCATCAGATCATACATAAAATATAAGGCTTGAGGGGACAGAAAGTGTTCTTCTGGCTGGCTAAGCAGAGGAATTGCTTTGACTACCATCATCTCCTTCTAGTAACAGAAACAGTACTAAGCATAAAACCTTCCAATAGTCCCTGCAGCAATGTCAGCTGGAGTTCAAGCACTACTAGAGACTGCTGAAATGTCCTTTACAAGGTGAAGTTACTCTCCTGTTAATGATCTGTTGTGTTTTCCTGATAATGTCATTTGTCCTGGTTTATGCCTGACTTATACCACTATTAAGGAATAAAATCATAGGTATTTGTAATGATATAATATTTTAATACTAGTCTTTTTCCACAAGTTCATGTATTTTCTCAGTAAAGGAGGTCATTATTTAGTGCTTCTATTAGGGTAGACCCAAGCTTCTGAGCTGAGCTTTTTTGTTCAGATTTAATGGTTCTTTTATAGACAATTGTATCATAAATTGTTTTAACTATTCTGTTTGGTCCTTTTCTTTATTAAGAATTATTATTGTGCCTCTGGCTTAGGAGCTTTACTTGCTAATTCTCCAGTTTTCTTACATCAGTTTTAGGGCTCCACTTCCTGGAAGGCTCCTAAGATTTTATGGGATGACATTTTTCATGCTCCAACCTTCATCTGTGAGGTGGCCTCTTTCTTAGTTTGAGGTGGATTGTTTAACTAGGGCACTAACATGACATACATTGAAGATCACTTTAAAAAAAACCTAGCGTACTCAGTCATTTCCTTCTAATCACCCCACAGAGGGAGTTATCAGAGCTGAAATTAGAAATAGTTTTTTGGAAGTTGCATTAGATTCATACCATTAGAGTACGGCTTTTTCTTTTCATGTAGGTGCAAAACAGTCTTTAAGCAACTCTAATATTCTTAAAAAGTTTGGAAACCACCATATAGTACATTCTCTGGCTAGGACAACTAGACAGGTGATAGCAAAGATAGATAGATAGTAGCCAGCTAGATAATTAAAAGCTGGCCAATGCACATGGAGGAAAAAATGGCTCTTGCAACATTTTTCAGCCTAAGAGGTTGACAAACACTGGGTGTTCCAATAGAAAATACACCCAAAACCAGAGCCCTAAGAGCAACACTATTTTCTGTCTGCTAGCTTCATTCCTCTCCTTACCATTTGCTTAAGCAGAAAAAGGTTGGAAAGTGAATGACTTTTGGTAGACCTTGAAGGAAACACCCATTCTGATAAGACTGCTTTCAGGAAGAAGCAGGGTGGCAGGTAGAGCATGAGACCTTTTCACATGATGCATAGAATTATGACTGAATTTTCTTAACAGCAAGAGTAGCCTCTGGCTACCTCTAAATTCATGACATCGGTGTAGTTTCTCAAGTCATTGCAACAGATCAGATCTCTCACGTATTTGGGTCTAATTACTGTGATAGTATAAAAGGATATATTTTGTAGCAGATAGATTGGAAAGGTCAGGGCTAGATTACTGATTTTAAGGCTTTCCATACCTTTCTATTGCATATTTTTTCAACAGAAATTCTTTACAACTTTGCTTATCTGCTCTTAACATTCATGAAGGGTAAGATTTTTTTCCTATAAGCAAAAAAAACAATCTAGAAAATATGCACATAAGATATTGTGCTTTTACACAGTTATTGGTGCAGTGGAAATAATAAAATGGCACGTGACTAATAAAAAAATAAGTTGTTTGTTTGGGGGGGGTGTATTTTTTTGTTTTATTGTTGTTTTTTTCCCTAGAAAATGCATTCACTAACCTGTTTATGTTTGGCTAGCCCACCTTGCATAGCTGTTTTCCTTCATCTAGCATGTGACATTTAATGGTTTGGCAGAGCACAACATTTTTAATGTATTTAGAACTATATAAACATCTACCTCCTCTAGTTAGGATTTCTGAGTGAGGTTGGCTGCTACCTTTTGCAATTTCATGTGTTTATATATATATAATTAACTATATGTATTTCAAATATAGTGTAAAGTGAACTTATCTTTTAACCACTAAAGTCAATTGAGGGCTCTGAGATTAGAATTCACTCTTCCTCTTTATGCCATAATTTAAAGGGAACCTTCTGTGACAATTTTTACCTTTTTTTAATGCATATTTCAAACTCAGTTTAAAAAAAGAAAGAACCCAAAACAACAAAACTTTCTGGTTTGGTACTTTCATTCCTATTACAGAGAATATCATTAAAAGAAGAACGTATTTTCAGAGGACAAATACTACATATAACGGTCCAAATAAAGAGGTGTTCTCTTACAGCTTGCTCAACAATATTCTACTAAGAAGTAATAGGTACCATTTTTATTTAGACATAGTCAAAACCACTGGTCTTGTCTCCCTTTGGAATTCATACTGACACTTTATTTTGTTATGTTTACTTTAATTTTTTTGTACTGATTTATATGCAGTGCTTTTAAAAGATTTTAAATGTGTTCAATACCTTATGTACCAAGGTATAGAACTCACCTTAATAGTCTCAGCTGGGCATAATGTAGATACAAAACACCATCAGGAGCAGAAAGCAGAAATGGGATTCTTAGGAAAAGGGCCAGCAAACTATTTTCTCACATATATGTTTTCCTTGCTCCAGTAGTTAACATTTTTCAGCTGGAAAAGACTGCAATGTATTTTAATGAATTTAGAGCTTTGACCAACCCTCCCAAAGCGCTGTTATCCCCAATTTTGCAAAATGACTGCAAAAGGTCTCAAAAATGGCACTAACAGCAGTGACAAAAAGTTTTCCATTGTATCCTTATTCTGTTATCCTGGGTAACAAATTTGCAGAAAAACATTAATGGAAAAAAAGAATATATGCTATTGCCTGTGACAAGTTTGACAATGCCTGGATGCACCTAGGTAATGCTAAATGCTGTGATGAAAACATAATGTCCTGCAATAAAGACCATCTATGTTATTGCCTTTTGAACTAAAACTTGCTTCAGCTGAACCAATAGCTTTGCCCTGACCTCCATTTCTAGTTATAACAAGCAAAGCTAAGCCGTAAATGGAATCACTAATTACAGGAAAGTTTTGGCAGTGGATGAACTCCTAAGAAATTTTTAAATAGTGCTTAGCCCTAACTATAAACTTTATACAATGGACATCTTGCCATATAAAAGAGACATCCACTGCAGGAACCTTTGAAAACATAGTTCTAAAAGTCAGGCTATATGAAAAGAAATTATAGTACACTACTAGTCTTATTTAGGCATTTCATATGTATTGTACCACGTTCTAATTTATGTGCGAATTCTTCCTTGCTCCTATTTCCAAAGACACAATTTTAATTCAGACAAACATTTGAATTTAATGAAGTTTTTCATTTGGGATGCTTCAGTGATATTTTCACACATATACACACATATGTACACACATGTATCACGATATCCACAGCAGGACTAAATGGCATCATAGATGGTCATTGTAGCAAAGGACTAAAATCAGAAATGTTCAGCCTTATTGAGACATTTCTTTTTTTCCGCTGTGTTGGACAAAGAAAAGCAGGAACTGCCCTGGTTAATTCCCAGGGAAAAAAATCTACAAATCTCAATAACTTCGAAACTTACTGTACATGTTTCTTTGGTCCAAATTAACACCATGGCCATAGCAAGAGCAGGATAATTGAGTAGATTCAATTAAAAAAAAAAAAAAAAAAAGGCAAAAACCTTGCTTGAAAAGGAAAAAATGAAAAGAAGATAAATTTTCAAAATACATATGCTAAATTTTTAGCCAAATCACTTTTTTTTTTCCTAATTGTTATGAACAGAGGCATGATTTTTCAGAAGGTGAACAGGTAACTGACTACAAAGGCAAGTGGTGAGGCAAATGATTGTCTAGCTTTTACTGTATACATCTGTGCACACATTTCTGCCAATGCAGCATTAGCATTCATGATCCATCATCTGATCTGTGCTGGGTGGATCAGAAAGGGAGAAGACATCTGCTTGCAACACAGCTGACAAGTGGGACTGGAATCCTGCAGGAATATTTTCAAAAATATGCCCTTAAGAGGCACATATACCTTGACCCTTCCCCTTCCACCTTGACTTTTCTCCATCCTGTAGTCCCTTGCAGCATTTTACTAGAGAGTGATTTTGTACCCTCACAGTAATAATGCTATGCTTTCCCAGGGTCTAGCAGTTTGTGGAAAGGCAATCCGTTCAGCCCAGGAATAATGAAAGGAATGAACAGGATTACAGCACTGCACGGTGTCCTGCAGAGACTCCAGGGATGCCTTATTTAGCAGTGTGCACCAGCAGCAGCACAGTGCTGAGTTCAGATTAATTTGTCTTGCTTCTCAGCAAGGAAAATTAGCCAGGACAGAATACCATGCTGTCACAAATTTAGTGCTTTAAACTAAACTACCAGAGGTGCCTCTACTAGATGCAGGACAGTATACTCCACCTATCTGGAAAGTACAAGCAATCTCCTTCATCAGTACTATCTGCAAAGGTGCCACCTCCAGTACTAACGGCAAGGCATTGCATATGAGAAGTTATACCTTTCTTTCTCTTCAGCCGTATCTCCCACCAACAGTACCTATGTAGATTATGTTGCTCTACTTGGCTTCTCTGAAAGCTCTTTCTTTGTCCTACTTTAATTTCTCGCATCACAGAAGACCGTGTCAATTTGACATAAGAATAAGGGAATCCAGTATCCAAACAGTTCATATATTTAAGGACATTACAAACCTTTATTGTTTCTTTTTTATGTGTGGCAAGGATGTCTTTAGAAATAGCTCATAAACATTCAGTAGACTTTCATTTTAACTACAGATACTTCTTCTTCCAAACCAATTACACGTTTTTGCCAACAGTAGAAGATTCGGGAAAGAATCACATAGATTTTGCACAAAGAGCGTGATGCATGTCCTCCATTGGCCCTAAAACCAACAACAAATATCTTCTACAAATGTTGGCAAGTCTAAGCTAGAGTCATTGCTCTAATCTTACAATACCTGAATAAATATTTGCTTTCAAAAACTATCTATACCTTTCTTGACAGTTTTATTGTGAAAGACAGACAGAGCAATCAAAGATATTATTTCCTAATAAAACTTTTCTCATATGTTGGTCCTCTCTTCCCCCAGCCTCTGACAGCTCATTAAGGTTAGTAAATGTTTGCAGGTAATAGTATTTAGGAGGAGCTCACTGTTGCACCTCTGGTTTAATGGCAGATTATTTTCTCCCTGTGAGATTCCTTAGCCTGTTAACGATACTGAAGCATATGCCCTACTCAGTTTAAGGTTTGGCTTCTCTTAGGCAATGTGAGAAGGTGCAGATGGCTTATATTGTAGCCATCCTTTCTGAAGGATGAGCTGCTACTATTAATGATGATATAATAGTCGCATACTGTTATCCCTACTGCCATAGAGCTGTAAAAGTCAATTAGAAAAGTCTGGTTGCATAAATTATGTTCTCAGTTTCCATCCCTACAGAACTCAACTGGTCAAGAAGGATGGCAGTCACAATGAATCTTTTCTTCCTGGCGAACACAAAAACCCTACGAAACGTGCAGTCCATGCTTACTAGATAGGGAGTGTTAGATGTCAGTAAGACCACACTGTGAACTGAAAGCCAGCAGAGAATGATCACTTGCCTTTTTGAATCACTCAAAATTTATGGTGAACAAGTGGAGTCAGACATTCAGCTTGTAAGCCTTTCAGATTTACAAAGTCATATTTTTCTGATTTATGATGGATATAAATATAAATTCTCACCTGCAGAGAGAAAGTACAATCAGAAAACTGAAGGGATTTGCAAGAAAGATTTCAAGGCAAAATTTTCTTTCCCACTGAGCACTTGACAACAGTCAGGTTCTAGGTGACACAGAAGCATAGAAGAGTCTTTTAAGAAGCTTGTAATACTATTGAACTACTGTACTTTAAAACGAACAGTCCCATGTGCATACAAAGACATTCTTGAATCTATTTTTAAAAGTAAAAATAATGAAACTGTAAAGGTACAAGTTTTATATTTAATAATAAATAATAGAAAACATATAACTTTCAAATTGTAGTTAAGTGACATGTTTGGTAGCTAGTAGAGCAGGTATCAAAATTTTCAGTTTAATACCCAGTTTTGCTATAGCAAGTACAAAAATCCAGTGATACAG
The DNA here is from genome assembly GCF_000699105.1 of Pygoscelis adeliae. Lineage (NCBI taxonomy): Eukaryota > Metazoa > Chordata > Aves > Sphenisciformes > Spheniscidae > Pygoscelis > Pygoscelis adeliae. The sequence continues at coordinate 1,685,645 of NW_008824002.1, forward strand.
CAATGAAATATGAATCTATGCACATAAGCAACAAAATCTTTTGATACTACAAGAGTTTACTAAGAGCCCAGGCATGGAAAAGTTGCTAATATTTTTCCTACCAGTAGTATTTTATTCTATAATATCAGCTGCTAAACATTTATTTCAGAGGTGAGGCATATCACACTAAAAACTTACACTATACATCAAAGTTTCTGGACAAGTTTTTCGGTTTTCCATTTTCTCAGGTTATAAATAACTGCAAATGTAGTAACTTCTAACATCTTCCTTGATTTACTTTCTTTCTCCAGTAGAGACTGCCAGTTGTTGGACACTAGTTCTAGCCATTAGGTGACAAAAAAACCCCATATGTTAGATTTATCTCTTCCATTCTTTCTCCTATATTGTACTTTTTCCACAAAATGCAACTTTTAGCTAATGACATTTTCTTCATTTTAATGAAAGTGGCAGGCCTAGTTGCTACCTCCAGCTTATATGACAGATCATGTGGCTTTGAAGATTTTGTGTGAAAATAGGATTCAGTCAAAATATTGCTTGCAATTATATCGCTGTAGACTTCTTCCCAAGTCTTCTGAGGTGAATTAGAGAAAAACACACAAGACCCCTCATTGTGCGTCTTCTATGACACTGGCCTCATATCAGTCACCTAAAATCTCTCATTTGTCTTAAAACAACTGATTTATGGTGAATTTACAAGGCACATTTCCAGAAAACAGGGGTATCACAGATTTCACTCTATTTGATTCAGTGAAGTTCTGCAAGATAAACACTGTGTCTTTTCTTTTTTCTTCAGATCTACTTCCACTGCACATTGGGTAGTGTTGCCTCAATTAATTTACAAAGAGGAAATAAGATACATAACCAGTATGAAAGGAGAAAGGTATGTTTGATCACCTTGCTACAGGAAAGTATTTGAATTAATATGCTAATGCTCTTTATTTGAGTAAAAGAACTTGAATCTAGACATACTAACTTCCCCTGAATAGGCTAGTAAAAAACTGACACCCAAAATGTTTTTTTGGCAAAACATACTTTCAGATAGGGTGTGATTTTAAGACAGTCTAAAAAGTCCTAGACTCTTCTAGTTCATATGACAGGAGTATATCCCTGTACATAATCTAAGAAGACACTTTTCTAAGGTGAGTCTTAGATAAGGAAAGTTCTAGAACATAATTGAGAGGTAATCTTAAAAAGTATCTGTCTTTTTGCAACAAAAATATCTGACATTCTCCCCCTTCAGGACATCAGGATGAGTATTCCACTATAACCTAGGCACTATAGATGGCAATTTTCCTGCAAGTCCATTTCCTCTCAGACTTTATTGTCTTTTGACAATTTCTACACAGTCTTGATTTTCTCCTTGTTCTTGTTGAATCCATTTCACTTTGTTTTGCAAGTATTTTACTGACCCTTTCCCAGCAAATTCTTCCTTGTAACACTATTTTCCATCCTGAAAGGATTCTATGCTGATCGGATAGGAGCAACCTAAGCTAAATTTCACAAGAGCGTATAATAGCAGCATTTGGCTCACAGATTATCTCAGCCTATAGCCCTGTCATGACAGCTGCTCCCATGACAAATGATAGAAGCTTACAAACAAGGCAGAGCTGTAAAGGACAGTGGATTTCAAGGAGCCATCCACTAAGTTTTTTGCAGATAGAGCAGCTATTTGAAACGTCTAGTGCAGTATTTACAGTGCAAAAATGGATATGAGATACTTTAGCATTCCCTAGCCATACTGATGTTCTCATCTATTCTCACTCTTGTCTCCTCTTCTCTATTCTCTCCTCCTCATTCCTCCTCAACACACATACACAAGCACACATAAAACTCTCTTCTGCTTGGAAATACTTTCTTAGGAAGTGCCACGAGGACAAATTCTGGATAAATACACAAGATACAAGAAAGCAATTACAGGAATAAGAAGAGTGCTTGTTAATTGTTTGTGGCACTGGTGTTAGATTCCAGTGAAAACTTTCTACTGCTTTCTAACTACAATGCCATTTAATTTGTAAGTGTAATAACAGATCTTCTGACATGGAATATAATCTAACTTCCATGAAATAATTTATTCTTAATGTTTTAACCACTGTACTGCCTGTATTTTGACCAAGTCTGTGCATACTGTTCATAACTGAATGATAATAAAATAAAAAATTCTAAATTGTCAGCTAGTTTAGACACATAAATCTTCAACAGAAAATGCTACATCTATACCTGAATGATCTACAGTCCAAAGAAAGATTTAAAAAAAAAAAAAAAATCTAGCATCACCAATCAGTAGTTAAAATCCCTGAACAGCCTTGAGAGTTTGAAAAACTTGTTTACATTTACTATACTATAAGCTGCAAAACAAAACATTACTTGGGTCTGAGAAATACAAAGTGGTTAGATAATCTGAGGCTTCAACAGGTCTGCAAAACTTTGCCCCTTTAGGAAACACCCGTTAGGATTTAATCTTGCCCTTGCATCTGTAGTTTACTATATCTCAGAGTAAGCGAATGCAATATTATTTCCCAAGTGGAAAGAGATTCCTAAAATGTAATCAACCACAGGACTGCATTCTGTTTAATTATATGAGTAGTCACTCAAGGTGAATGACATAGAACAAAGAAAAAAAATCCTTACATTTCAGCACCTCATGATAGGACAAAGAAATAGCTCAAAGACGACCAAAAGTATCCTAACAAAGACAAAAATTTCTTAGTGTAATTCTGTAAGTCCTTACCTTCCATACTTGAGTAACATATTGATTCCCCTTTCAAAGCTTTCCATTTCCTAGGCACTGAAACAGAAAGTGAGAGAAATTTACACATTGACATGATCAATTTTCATATAACCTAAGAGTCTATCTGAGGCTGAAGTTAAGGTATTAGTCTCCTTAGACCTAGATTGCAGTCACTGGAGAAAAGGCAGCTATTGCTTTGTGCAATTCAGAGAAACAAAATGAATCTCCTATCATGAACAGCTGGAGAAGTGAAGAACAAGTCCCAGTGGTGCAGGAAGTTTAGGGAGAGCAGCCTAACTTAGACAACCACATCAGTGATGTGAATATACTCCCATTATTTTTTTTCCTCACAGCATTTTACATGATCAAATGCTTTTGTCAGCATACCTGTGACCTCAAAGACCAGACTAAGAGAAGCTGCTATTGACCACTGACGTTCACAAATGTGGCACAGCAGTACTTACAGGTATGTGGAATTTTTGTGATTACAATACCTTTTCCTATTACAAAATTAAAAAGAAGCAATAGCAAAATGTTCTGTGGAAAACTCTCTGCTTAGACCAAGCTCTCTAATTACCTCATTTCAAATCAAAGCAAGAACAGCCAGCAGCTCAGATTCAAGTGTCTACACTTGAAGCAGTTGGACTTGGTTGATTCTGGCATATTCTAGGTAAGTAGAGTTACTCTCTTTGGACCAATGGATAGTTAATTACTTACAGAAAATACAGAACAGATTGAAAGCAAGCCATCCCAGTACAGTAAATTGCATGGTAGGAAGGATATTCAACTATGATGTCGACTAATCAAACAAATCAAATCTTGACTCTGAGCCTGGCAGAAACTTTAATTAAAGAAGCATCTAGTTTTCTAGGTCCTGCTAAAGGTATAATTCATGCATATAATAAGTACTATAGACTGCCTCCACTGCTCAAACATCTCTGAAAGTATTATGTAGGAAATGAGATATCACCTGATAAGGCTTTTTTAAAGGCAGAAGAGAAAAGTGTGACAAAATACGGTAACTTGTAAGATAGATTCCTTGCATAAGCTGAAAGGAAACCAGATGACTTGCTTTTAATACAGACAATCTAGTTAACTTTCAAGATCTGTGGCACCAAGAAAAATATTTCTCCTCTTCCACCATTTCAGGCTGTCTGTACAAAAAAAGCCATGAAATTGTACAGATGGTATAGTTTCACCTTACACTTGAAGGGAATACAAGATCGAGGGGAAAGGATTTATCCGTAGAGAGTTTTGTATGCTCTCACATGCTGGTGCTGTTTCTCACACACAGACAACTGGTACAGTGATGACATTGTTTCTGTACCTTCCTATCAGGCACTTTCAAACAATAGGAAAACCTGGTGGGATCTTTTCCCTAATCACAGCCAAATTTGAGTCACCATTTCCCCACAGTATTTCATCTGCAGTTGTAAGTTAGCCCTACATTAATTTTGCACATCATCTCATCATCCGGACTTTGGATGACATTGTGACTTAGACTTGTTTACTGACCATGTTCTACCCCAGACTACAAATCACTACCGAAAATGCCAAGTCTCTCTCTCACCAGTGCGTATACCAGGGCACAAATCACTTACAGATTCACCATGCTGATACACGAAGAGTCTTAAATGTTTTTTTTTTAAATAAATTACAGCAACACTAATAGTCCTTTGACTTACAGCACTGTAAATCAAAAATAATGCTATGTTAGTCATTTATACTACACAGCTATAAAAATGGCCTAAAAGAACAGAAAGTCAAAAACCCCACATATTCTCTCCCACATCTGTGTGTGTGTGTGTGTAATAAACCACCTGTAAATGCCATACTTTACTATAGGTTTAAAGGTGAAAGATTGTTATAGCAGATGACACCAAAGTGTTATCAAAGTACTGCTGATATGTTTAGTCCAACATGTTGTTTATGGCTTCACTGTAACAAGGAAAAGTATTAAAATTATTATCTTTTTATAATTTCTTGTGGTTTAACCTGGCAGGCAGCTAAACACCATGCAGTCGTTCACTCACTCCCCCCCACAGTGGAATGGGGGAGAGAATTGGGGGGGGAGGGAGTAAAATTCATGGGTTGAGATAAAGACAGTTTGATAGGACAGAAAAGGAAGGGAAAATAATAATCATAATGATAAAAGAATATACAAAGCAAGTGATGCACAATGTAATTGCTCACCACCCGCCGACCCATGCCCAGCCAGTTCCTGAGCAGCGATCACTCCCCCCCGGCCAACTCCCCCCAGTTTATAGACTGAGCATGACGTTATATATGGTATGGAGTATCCCTTTGGCCCGTTTGGGTCAGCTGTCCTGGTTGTGTCCCCTCCCAGCTTCTCACTGGCAGGGCATGAGAAGCTGCAAAGTCCTTGACTAGTTTAAGCACTGCTTAGCAACAACTAAAACATCGGTGTGTTATCAACATTATTCTCATGCTAAATCAAAAACACAGCACTGTACCAGCTACTAGGAAGATAATTAACACTATCCCAGCCGAAACCAGGACAGCATCCACCCCTTATTCTATACCATCTACATCATGCCCAGCTCCCACACTTTCCAGTACATCCCAATTAATCACCACCACTTTTCCTGTCTTTTGATATATACACACAGATATCATTCCCTTAGTCTATGGGCCATCCCTCTAAAATGGCCATCGAGTTCATTTAGTCCATGACTTTGGGCTCCATCAGTCATAACAGTCCTTCAGGGCAGGACAGATGGTGTGTGGTGTTGCATTGTTGCATGCTGAAGCCAGTTTTGGTCCTACCACCGCTGCGCTTGTCCGGTTCTATTATCGCTGCACTTTGCTCAGTTTCATCAAAGTTCATTCTTCATTAATCTGAGTGATTCTTACTGTAATACCGTTGATATGGCATATAGCCACCATAGAAGCGATGACATACAGTATCATATAGCAATTAACATCATGCAATTTAATTCATTGGCTATTCTCACCCAAAATCAAATCCCCTTGAGGTACACAT
>NW_008824002.1:1695439-1702687 GCF_000699105.1 Pygoscelis adeliae
CTGCTCCACCCTGTCTTTCCCAGTCAATGGGAGGAAGGTTATCTCCTAGGAATACTGAAAACTGTAGAGGAAAAATACACTTAAACTGGATGTTCTGGCTGTCTACCAGTCTGCTGCAATACCAGTGCCTTTCCTCCAAGTGGGTGAAACCTCTACAGCTTTACTTAATACAGAGCATTTTCAACAAGTCCAGTTAAGACAAAATATAACTTTCATGAAAGTGCTCATTTTGGTTCTTTCTGGCAAGAGTAGCTGTAATTGTGGTGTGTCCATACATACATGTGCATGTGTTTATAATTTGGATACCTCTTGAAACTTTTCATTCTGTCCTAAAGTATGTGTATCTTTCTCTTTTCTTTTTCTCTTGGACATCTTAGTCCCGGTCTACACTTAACTGTTCTATTTCAATAGATACCTCAAGAACATATCTGGCATAATGAAGCTGCTGAAAAGCCAGAGTAGTATAATGCAGTTGCATATCATTGAAAAGACCTTTCTGCCCATTGCATCATTCAGGTCACATTTACAGTAGAACTTGTTGCTGGCATAGGGATGGTTTCTCGAATCAGTTCAGGGGCACAGGCAGCCACATCAGGAAGGAGAGCTGGGGAGAGAGGAGCCATACAAGTGCTGTTGCACTGCGCAGATCTGAAGTGCACATACCGTTCTCGGCAGTGCCAGTGCAGGGCTTATTTCTGTCTTCCCGCTCTGTTGTGGTTTAACCCGGCAGGCAGCTAGACACTACACAGCCGTTTGCTCACTCCCCGCCCCAGTGGGATGGGGGAGAGAATTGGGGAAAAAAAAAAAAAAAGTAAAATTTCTGGGTTGAGATAAAGACAGTTTAATAGGATAGAAAAGGAAGGGAAACTAAATTAATATTAATAATAATAATAATGATGATAAAAGAATACACAAAACAAGTGATGCACGATGCAATTGCTCACCACCTGCCGACCGATGCTCAGCCAGTTCCCGAACAGCTGTCACCGCCCCCTGGCTAACTCCCCCCAGTTTATATACCGAGCGTGATGTCATATGGTATGGAATATCCCTTTGGCCAGTTTGGGTCAGCTGTCCTGGCTGTGCCCCCTCCCAGCTTCTTGTGCACCTGCAGCCTTCTCAGTTGGTAGAGCATGGGAAGCTGAAAAGTCCTTGACTAGTGTAAGCACTGCTCAGCAACAACTAAAACATCAGTATGTTATCAACATTATTCTCATACTAAATCCAAAACACAGCACTGTACCAGCTACTAAGAAGAAAATTAACTCTATCCCAGCTGAATCCAGGACAAATTGATCTTGTTACATCAGACTTTCTGAGGGTGCATTAATATTGGGGTAAAAACAATATGTAAACTTCTTGAGAATTTCCTGATATTAAAAATCCTGCTGGAACAACCAGGCAGGCAGAATGGGATGCAGTATGCTCTTCAAAATGTTACTTTGAGCTGCCCTGGTTTTATCTGTGCTACTAGCATTTTCAGATACACAATAACAGTGTGTATCTAATTCCAGTCACTGGCACAAGTCTGGTGGAGGATTTCGTCAAACACTTTTTTTCCCATGAAATGAACAAGAAGTAATGCAAGTTCAGAAAGTATCTGGCATTTATGCAGACAAAGACTTTCTTTGTGCTTTCCTATTTGCATTTTTTCTCTCATAGATGGTGCTATAGCAACTGAAGATGTGATAACTTCCAAAAAACAGAAGAAAAGCACAGTATTCACATTTCAAAACATTAGCAGGCAAGCAAAAGTCCCAATATGATATATTCATTTTTAAAAAGATTCTATTTTTTATAAAGAATTCAACTAATTTTCAAGAACTGCTTTCATAATAATTATGCACCTTTTGTTCATTATTTTAGCCACTGAAACCTGAGTTAAATCTATATGTCAGGTCATTTTGGCCTATATTTGCAGAGTAATTAGTGATTTGGGGTGCTCTGAAGGGGCTTGCTCAGAAACTGCAGGTTATCCTGCAGTTTCATTTGAAAAAAATTGATGGTCTTCCAAGTCTGACAGGAAAAACTGGGGACCTCAGACTTGTGGTCATTTCTGAGGGAAAAACATGAGGGAAGACTAAAGGAGCACATTTGGTTTTCTTTAGAAAAAAAAAAAATTTACTTTGTTAGGGAGTAGATAGAATTATTTACCTTGTTATCTTTCTAGAAGACTACTAATAAAAACAAGAAAAACATCTTTGTAAAACTTGCAAATATGAAAGGGAAATGCAAAGCGTTGCTACAGAGGAGTTGAACACCGATAACAGAAGTAGTGTGTTACTAATCCCTAGGGTGGCTTTGATACTGAATGAGTTGTACAAAATCAACCGTCTCTTCAAACACAGCTATCATGGAGGGGAGAAAATCTTAAATGCTTAAATGAAAGTCATAGAAAAGCATAAAGAATCACAGCATGCTTACAATTTGCAATTCCAAATGTTTTCACAGCTCCTAAAATCAAAACTCTGCAGCATCCAGACTGATAAAGTGGAAGAAAGTAAGTATAAAATGCAAAGAGATCAATAGGATAATTACTTCATTTGAACTATTTGGTGAACAGATCAATAAGTCAGTGAATCAATGATTTTTTTTTTTTATTATAAATTAAGTCAAAGCTGAATAACAAAATGAAAAAGTGACATGAGAATGCAGAACTATGTCAGAGCTGACATTGTCAGGAAGGCAGAAAGAAAGACCAAAACTGGCTGAACTTTCAAAAACAAATATGACAAGTTGTGTTTTATTAAGAGCATTAATGACCCATTTGTCATTCTATCACCAACTCAGCAGGGTCTGCGAATCTTTATTTGACATACTGAAACAATAATGACTGAAGACATTCACAGTTTTTACTGTTGTTGTTCTCATCTAGTAATGAATGGGAACAAGTATAAACTTTATATGTGAAAAGAAGGATAGTAGGTAAGGAAATTAACTGAATTGACCTGGGTTTTATACAACTGGAGGCAAGATCAGTGTTTCATTTCACCCTTCTGTTAAAATATATATATACTGAATTATTAATACCATCCATGGTGGTGATGTTGCTAGAGTCATGTACATAAACTATGCAGATGTTGTGAGTACTGGACATCACACAAACAGGTATTTGAGTCAACCTCTAGTTCAACATGTCTTAGTATCCTTAGTATACTTGTTACCAGAAGAAGGTAGAAACTGAAGTCAAAGTGGTGTCAAATAAACAAGAAGAAAATTGATATCAAGGCTATTTTAAGACAATATAACTATTAGAATCACAACCAGTTTATCTTTAACTAAAAGACTGCAAGATCCAGTTTGGCAATTCACAATACTCTCTTGTCCTAAAAGAAATAGATAGGTTTTCACTTTACCCTTAGAAGGTTCGCTACTATTACTCAGAGGCACTGCTGGGGTTTTTGTGCTTATACACATGGAGAAATTAAAATACAGTGATAACACCCATCTAAATTGGAAAAAAGATGTAGCTGAAACTTCTTTGGTGTTAAATACTTCTGAAAGCATGTCTAAGAGGAAGATATATCTATTGCCTCATCAGCAGAATCATAAAAAAATTGTAAACCCAAACAAATAAACCTCCAGTACAATCATGAAAGTTTGCCCATAGAAAGATAACATCTGGGGCTCAAGCCATAAAATTTCTATCCTTTTTTGAAAAAAATAATCTTTTGAGAAAATTAGTTTAAAGTTGAAGTCCTTCCTGAAAAAGGAATTTACTATAAGCCTGACAAGTTGGACTGCTCTGCTTACAATACTATTTTCATTCCTTTCTTAATGTTTTCCAGCTGACTGCACGAAGATCAAATATTAGGATCAATAAAACCTACAATAAAGAGTTCATAAAGAAACAATCTGCTTTCAAGAGACATGAAGTGCAAAGAAATGCATGACAACATTCCACATCCTTGCAGGACAGGGAGACAACACAGGCCTGTGTCAACATGTAAAAAGAAAATCTATTCTGAACAATGATAAAAGACAGCACTACAGCCTGCTCATACAATACCTGTGGTATACAGAGACAATATTGGCCTTACTAAGGAGCACCATAGAGTTCTGTCAAAACAGCAGCATCTACTTATAGAATGGCATGAGCAGTGTTAACATACAGTCCACCTGCAGCTCCAGAAGCTTTTTCAGGTGACCGGTGTGAAAAAAGATGGAAAGCAAACATCAGAAAACCAAAAAACAAAAAATTAGAAAAGTCTGTAATTAAGGCTGTATATTTAAATTAATTCACCTCTCTCCTCTGTATTTCTGAGTTAAGATACAATTAATTACATAATCACATACATTTCACTCTTCTTATTCAATAAATAGCAAGCCACTGCTTTGAAGAGAATGATCTTAGTTTCATTTCCTTCAGGAGCTGGAAGGATTATGGCAAATCAAATGAGATACTGCAGGGGAAGAACAATCATATGGCTTAAGAATTTTTACACTCTCCTGGAATATTAGATTTTATCCCTGTCTCTGACAAAAAGTTCCTAGAGAACTCTGGACAAAATGTTTCAACTGAAACTTTTAGAATTCCTAACTAATCAGTCCCCATTATTTGGGCATAGAAATTTGAGACCTAATGATATAAATTGCAAAACCACCGAGCATTCACTTGTGAAAGCTATGTCAGTGGGATTTGATTTTATAAAATCGACTATCCACTGAACAAGTCTTGGGAGGGACAGGGAGGGGAAATCCAACATGTTATCATGCTCATGCCTTCCGTTTCAACAGTTTTTGTAAGTAGAAAGTGGCTGATACACCTAAGGTATTAATGATGATTCCATTCAGTGTATCTCTTGATACATACAGGATGAGTTAACAATCCCTTCTTATCTTCGAGGATTCCAAATTATTTTCTACCTACTCTACTCTCCAATTTTGCTTCCAGCCAGTCCTACTATCATACAAATTTTTTTTTGTAGACTCAAACCACATAGGCTAAGAGATTTGGTGCCTGTTCAATTTTAAAGTTTTTCATTTGTCCTTAATTTTTTTCTTAATATACTTTACTGTTATGCTTAGAGGTCAAGTATAAGGATCAATAAAACATGCAACAAACAAGCCATAAAGAAGCAATCTGTACTGTTTATTGGACTAGGCGTACAGTAATTCGGAATATGAACTGAATGCTAAAAATGTTAAATTGTCTGTAACAGAACAATTCAAATTACTAACAGTCTCATTTATCCCGCCTAGAAAATTGAAAACTATATATGTATGTATATGAATTCATAAGATGTTTTCTACTTCAGAGAAAAGTTTCAGAGTTGTTTTCCTCAGGCATAAAATTGCCACTCCAGAATATTTTAAATTGTTGTGGGGAAGCTAATAGAGCCCAAGGTTTGTGAGCTTCACACACATGCACACGCACACAAGTGAAATAGTGAAACATATCACATATCAACTACAAGCTAAATATATTCCCGTACTCTTGAAAACTGTATGTAATGCAAGATACCACCATCTTTTCTATCTAAACAAAAATCTGGATTATTACAAATGGTTGAAACAAGATAATATGGACCTGGCTGATTTTTAATCAGAAATCTTAGTGAGTTCTGACAAGAAGCTTGATCCATATAATTTAATTTTAATGGAAAGCTTTTACTGGCTTATACAGGAATTTTTGTTCAAATCCAAATGTCTTCAAGATAAGGCAGTTGCTAGAAACTGCGCAGAATATTAATATACCGCACGTTGACGGTGTGTTTGTTCCTGATGTAAAACAAATTTGCTCCAGTTTGTTACCAGCTGAGAATCTGACCAAAATATCTTGACAAATTTATTGAATTCACCCTGAGAGCTATCCACATACACCCATCTCTTATGCTGTTAAAACAGGTATGCTATCTTTCTTTCAGGAAAATTACAGGGGGGAAAAAAAAAAATAAAAAAAATGCAAACCTTTTCTTAGTTAAGTTTTTTAAAAAAGAAAAACCAACACCTTATGCTACATTCTTCTCCTCTCGTTTCATTCTCTCATTTTCTATTTCATGTTAGGTGTCAAGGAAGAAACATATCTGATTACATGCAAGTAGAAATTAAAAAAAAAAATCTTTCCTGTGTCATAACACATAGGAAGCACTCCTTGAGTATTTCTGTAAAGGTCCCTGTAGAGCAATCTGCACTATGGATCTACTATTAATCTGCTTTGATCTGAGAGCTAACACACTTGGCTCACCTGCGAGTTACCTCTTTTTCACTCACAAACGTCAGTGGTGCCAACTTACTGGAAGAATTAAGTCTCCTCCTTGCCTGAAACAAGTCTAAACCTAGCCTGGAAAAAGCATTACTGCCCAGGGAACCTGTGGATGGGCAATAAAGGTATGGTTTACTGCAGTCTAGGATTTAAACACTTCAGTGTTGAACACCTCTGCTTCCCAGTAAACAAACCTGAAAGTAGGGATTCCTTGAATTAATACAAGGGGAGTCTCATATAGACTTGTGAGTAATCAAAGTCTAACAGCAATAGGCACCCTTACTCTCTCAGACTGTGTCAACACAGTAAAATAGAAGCATGCTCAGAAATATTTTCTGAGCAGATTAAATTCATTAGTGTAGCTGTAACCTCAGTGTATCAACCTATGAACCATGGCCAAAAGACTGAATTCTTCTTGCATTCGTGAAAGTTTTAGCTTGGTGTTGAGGTGCAGTAATAGGCATTGTAGGAAAATTTGAGGTCCAGAAATTATGCTTATTCAGAGAATCAACGGTCAGGCTTGGACACTGATGGATGCTCTCTTACTCAGTTCACTGTCAGTTTGATTACATGTTGTGTCATAGGATGTGGCTATACTATTTAAATAAAAAAAAAATTAAACCAACAAAATTCAGAGTTATCCAAGTTGGCACTGGCTGCACAAGTCAATTAGAAACAGTATTGTGACAGCACTGGCAGAACTGTGACTGGGGGTGAATGCCCCTGCTCTGGAAGTACAGCATCATTTCAGTGCCCAACACTGGCAGCAGATCAGGCACCCCTCCACAGGGCATTTTGTTGGTTTAGGAGGAGACAACAACACATACAGCTGGCCTGAAGCACATACCCCCAGCTAGCTTGGAGGATCTCTGCACTGTGCTACTAGTATGCCCACCATTTCTTTAGGATCTGCAGCTTGCCTACAATTGTTGCTGTCATCATTTCTTGAGAGCTTCAGGAAGGATCAAGACATTTTGAAAGTTTCTTTGAAGTTTCTTGGAGGCAAGGAACTTCTCCATGTCCACTAAAACAGGTTCCTGAAT
>NW_008824002.1:1702737-1709377 GCF_000699105.1 Pygoscelis adeliae
AACTTTGTCTAGCCTGCATGAAGACATCACATCATACAGTGAACTTGCAGGGCTGTGTCACAGACAGTTTGCGTCCTGGGATTATTTACTCCCTCTATCCTCATATAGGCCATGGTAATAGAAGAAAGGTTACATTACCTCTGCATATGTTGTGCTAGTGATGTGATCACTATTAGAGCACTACATCCAGGTATGATCTTCACATTTCAGGAAGAATATGGGTGTCGGTCTCTTCTCCCAAGTACCTAGCGATAGGACAAGAGGAAACGGCCTCAAGTTGCACCAGGGGAGGTTTAGATTGGACGTCAGGAAAAATTTCTTTACTGAAAGAGTGGTTAAACATTGGAAGAAGCTGCCCAGGGAAGTGGTTGAGTCACCATCCCTGGAAGTATTGAAAAGACGTGTAGATGAGGCGCTTAGGGACATGGTTTAGTGGGCACGGTGGTGTTGGGTTGACGGTTGGACTCGATGATCTTAGAGGTCTCTTCCAACCTTAATGATTCTATGATTCTATAATATCAATAAATTGGAAAAAAATCAGAGAAACCCCCAAGAACAATTAAAGAACCATAAACTTTGAGTTATAGAGAAGTTAAGTTCATTTAATTAAAGAGTTCATTCTCATTAAGTTCATTCTCATTAAAGAGAAGCATACAACCTGGATATAAAAGACAAAGAAACCAAGTTCTTAAATATATCTCTTCTAGTTCTCAAATTAAAATATAATGGGATCTGTACAAGTTCTGGATTAAAAGTTAATATAAATCTTTTTGCTTATTTGGTTTTTAACAGAGAGTGCAATTAGCCATCGGGATAGCTTACTAAGCATTGTTCATCAATGAAAATAAGAGACTCAAGACTCGAGGGTATTTTTCTAGAAGCAGCAGCTACTCACCACTGTGGATCTTCCAGTCAGAAATAATTCACAGAAGTTCTATACCTTCTGTGGCAAAGGAAGTCAGAGCAAGATGATCATGGTGGTTCTGACATCTGACCTCTAAATTTATTAACCTAAATAATAATAAAGAAACATTTAAAATTTTGCTGAGGTCTCCAGAATGATATACAAATACATCCCACAGTACAAAATAACCCCATAATTTTCTGCTACTTTTCCAAAATGCCAGCTATACATATACAAGGTAATAGAGGTTCAGTATCTGGGCTTCAGAGTACTAGAGCTTTGTGTAAAACAGAGATGATAAAGCTGCAAAAGAAGTTACTACATTTCACAATTTCCACCAGTATATTAGAAATTTCAGTAAAGAAAAGCAAGCAAACTACCAGCAATTTTTGTATCCTCTTTTTCTATCCATGAGAAAGCAGTCAAACTGAAATAAGTCCAATTAATCTCATTTGTGAAGTAACCTGTGAATTTTTCTCTGTGAGAAATGTTCAAATATGTTTCCTTGTGGGGGCACTCTGGCTTTGAGCACTTGTCTAATATATTTTTTTATGTGCATACAAGAAAACCCGTATAAAAGTGATTCCAATGTGGCTAGACAGATATATTATTATTATTATTATTATTTTTTCAAGAGTTGACATCTCCAAAAAAGCTAATTTTGGAGGATTCTCAAAGTACTTTCTCAAGCAATGACATTTAAATGGCCTCTGACATTTTTGAAGATAGTTTTTTTGTGAAAAGTGGCAAAACTTCTTTTGGTATGCAGCTGCAATCAAGGATTTTTACTCACCATAAAACATGTCAAAATAATGGATGGCATTCCCAGTAAAGAAAATTAATTTAAACAAGTCAAGTAGAAACACATACCCTTCTGCAGAGAAAAGATTGTAGAGGTTCGGCTTATTTGTTGCCTTCGTGGAAAACCATACTACACAATTGTTTGGGACTGGTTTATTTTCCCAGCATATGCCTTTGAAATAAAACAAAATTCCAATACTTCCACTGGTCATGTTGCTTCTCTCAGCCTGTGTGCAAAAAAAACCAATCCCTTTTGACTTCCAGCTGGCCTATTAGTTAGTTAATTAGTGCAGCTTATTACAAAATCAATAACAACATACCATTGCTGATACTTTTCCCATTTACGAATGTGAATACACAGGGCTTCCAGCTACTTCATTATTGAATTTATTTGTTGGAAAGATTCTTCAGTGAGTAATGCATTAGCCTGGCATGAAGTCTCTCAGTTCCACATGTACAGAACACAAATAAAAGTGGGAATGAGGAAAGACTACTTACTGCCTTTCTATTTCTATAAATTCTGTTTATTTATCAGATTCTTCTTTACTGTATGAAACATCAGTAAAATACAGTATTAAAAACCCACACACATTTCTACATTCTTTACTACATGTCCCTCTAACAATAGAAATAAAAAGAGCAACAAAATTCACCCACTCTAACTCATGTAATCCCTGGCAGTATCAATTTTGTGTGTTACTGAGCTCAATAACATCAGACGCACAACTACCTCACGTATTGTAAAACACAAAGGGGGACATCTCTGGTCAGATAAAGACATTGTTAATACTCAATAGCCACAGAGTGATTCTAGCCAAACTAATGTTCTCCTAGCCATTGCAGTAAACTTTTTCAAAAAAAGTCTCTAATGCCACTACATCAAAAATGAAAGCAACTTTGACTCTTAGATTAGACATGCTTTGAAAAGATAGCAAGGCAGGATTTTGCCTTTATTTATTTTAAGGTCTCATAAATAATTCAGGTGCCAGAAAAACCAGTGATGGTTACTCAACATATTTTAAGTGTTATGTTATCAGTAATCACTTTGGAAGATCTTAGACTCATAGAATAATTTAGGTTGGAAAGGATGTCTGGAGGTCAAGTAGTCAACCCCTCACTCAAAGCAGAATTGAAAGGATCAGATTGCTTACGGCCATGTCCAGTCAAGTCTTGGGCATCTTAAGGATGAAAGTCCCAGAACCTTCCTAGGCCCTTGTGCCAGTGTTTGACCACCCTTGTGGTAAGAAAAGCTTTTCTTTATATCCAATTTCCAGCAGTTAACTTTCACTGGCACTAGCAAGCCACTAAAAGAGGTTCCTAGAAAAAACAGCTCCCAGGAGATGTTTCTTGAGGAAGGAGCCTGCAAACTGCTGTGACAGCTGCTCCCTCTCCATTAGCTGCCTCTGCTGTTACCCTATGTTGCACGAGAAAAAGATTTCCATTTGTACTGGTTTGGGCTGGAATAGAGTTAATTTTCTTCATAGTAGTTAGCATGGGGCTATGTTTTGGATTTGTGCTGAAACAGTGTTGATAATGCAGAGATGTTTTCGTTACTGCTGAGCAGGGCTTACACAGAGTCAAGGCCTTTTCTGCTTCTCACCCCACCCCACCAGCAAGTAGGCTGGGGGTGCACAAGAAGTTGGGAGGGGACACAGCCGGGACAGCTGACCCAAACTGACCAAAGGGATATTCCACGCCATAGGACGTCATGCTCAGCATATAAAGCTAGAGGAAGAAGAAGGAAGGGGGGGACATTCGGAGTTACGGTGTTTTGTCTTCCCAAGTAACCGTTATGTGTGATGGAGCCCTGCTTTCCTGGAGATGGCTGAACACCTGCCTGCTGATGGGAAGGAGTGAATGAGTTCCTTGTTTTGCTTTGCTTGCGTGCACGGCTTTTGCTTTACTTATTAAACTGTCTTTATCTCAACCCACGAGTTTTCTCACTTTTACCCTTCTGATTCTCTCCCCCATCCTGCTGCAGGGCGGAGTGAGCAGGTGGCTCTGTGAGGCTTGGTTGCCAGCAGGGCTTAAACCACAACACCAGTAAGGGGCACACTGAGGCATTCAAATGCAGGATGCTATTGACTAAACTTTCCTTTTATGAATTTGCCTAAAATTGTTTGTCATTATGCTTAACTGAAAAGCATCTTGGCTCAAAAGCAGGTCTCTAGTCCTGTTGTTATTGTAGCTACTTTTGGTTCTCTGTAAGCTCAACCTTTTCCTTAAACTCAACCTTTTCCTAAATCAGTTTGTATTTTCTTTATATGATTTTTACTGAGAATAGCAAAGAGCGGGAATGGTACATTGCTTCCTAAGCTGAAAGATTTCTGTAGCATGTAAGCAACGCCTCAAAATAACCTTCTTACCTGTACTTGGCAGCAACCAATTCAATGGTGTAAAGAGCATTTATGCGGATCTGGACACAGATTATGGGGCCATAGTTTCTTTGCTGCAGGACTAACATTGAATGTAGAAACTAGCATTGCAATTATTAGAAAAAAAAAAAACCCAGCATATTTCTACCTAGATTTTTGTCATAGATAAAATGCTCAGAAAATTCTGATCAAGTTCTTCTGCTCACCTGTCTTGTTGGGTCCCAGCATACTGGATGTGTATTATCTAAGTTTCATTTTGTCTCACAGTGTCAGAACATTATTTCTTCTTTTGACCTCTCTGACATGTTTCCTGACCACTGGCACTCCCTCTTTTGCTTCTTTACAAGAAGTAGATCCACAACCCAAGGACTGTAGGTCCAGGTTACAAGGCTGATCTCTCAAGGTTCACCAGGAGCTTAAGTTATTCTAGTCCTGTGATGATACTGGGTTAGAGGTCAAATCTTCAGTAATACTTAGAATGGAGTAAGCAGGTGGGATTTGTACTTGTTCACAGTATTCCACTTAGTTCCAAAAATACAAAACAATAAGCCCTGGAGAAATCCAACTTCATTCATTTTGGCTGTTCTCTAAGTTACAAAGTGTTTTTATGCATTGTTGGTCTAAGTAAGCTTCTTATGTGGCCAATTAACAGCTCTTCATACTTATTTAATTTAGAGATTAGCTCTTAAAGGCTCATCAGGTCTTCAAAGTCTTTCTTGATTTGAATTGTTGATTTCTAAAGCTCAAACCTGAAGAAAAGGAGTATATAAATTGTGCATACAGGGACCCCAAAATCATCACCAGAACACTGCCTGTTATTCACTCACTCACAGACAAAGCTAAACTGCAGTGATGAAGTGGCGGAGCTGTGTTCGTCCCAGGGGACTCCAGGAATCTATGCAGCAGGTTTTCCTACATGTACAGAAAATGGGTGTATTTTCTCCCACAGCAATCATGGTGATCCACCAGCTAATAGGCTCTTTAAGCCATGATCACTTAGAAGCAGTTGCAGTGAGGACCTAATGAGTACTTTCAGATTAACATCAGTGTAATCTATTAGAACCTGACCAGGGAGAGCACAGTCAGGAATACCAGAACAAAAAAATAAAAATGAGGGAAAGAAGCACAACAGTTGCTGAATCACATGTTCTGAGTAAAAATGGTATATATTCTTGTTGGCCATGGGACAAAAAATGTTACAGTAATCAACTCTGAAGCTAAAATAAGGGTAAACTGTATTCTGGATATAGCTACTTTTTGGAGACGTTTTTCAGGTTGCAGTTGCTGGTAATGCATATGCTTCTGTTTTCCCTATTTCCTAATGTTTTCCTTGATTCATCCCTTCATTGTTCTTGATACGTTGGTGGAAATTCATTACTTCTTGCTGACTATTGTTACCTTCTGATTTTTAATGGCTTAGATATCTTAGACAATTAACATCATATACTGTGATTTGTGACCAATATAGTTATCTATCTAGCAACCTGTAGTTGCTTTCCTTGGTAGTCTGAAGTCTGTGTGAGTGATTGAATGCCTGGATGATCTGTTCAGGCATTGTAGCTCTATCACTCCCCTCCTCAGCTGGACAGGGGAGAGGAAATATAACCAAAGGCTTGTGGGTCGAGATAAGGACAGGGAGAGATCACTCACCAATTACTGTCATGGGCAAAACAGACTCGACTGAGGGAAATTAATTTAATTTCTTACCAATCAAATCAGAGCAAGGTGATGAGAAATAAAATCAAATCTAAAAAAAAAACACCTTCCCCCCACCCCTCCCTTCTTCCCAGACTCAACTTCACTGATGATTTTCTCTACCTCCTCCCCCCCCACAGCGGTACAGGGGGATGGGGAATGGGGGTTGTGGTCAGTTCATCACACATTGTCTCTGCCGCTCCTTCCCCCTCAGGGGGAGGATTCCTCACTCTCTTCCCCTGCTCCAGCCTGGGATCCCTCCCACAGGAGACAGTCTTCTATGAACTTCTCCAACGTGAGTCTTTCCCATGGGCTACAGTTCTTCATGAACTGTTCCAGCATGGGTTCCTTCCACGGGGTGCAGTCCTTCAGGAACAGACTGCTCCAGTGTGGGTCCCCCATGGGGTCACAAGTCCTGCCAGCAAACCTGCTCCAGCGTGGGCTCCTCTCTCCATGGGTCCACAGGTCCTGCCAGGAACCTGCTCCAGCACGGGCTTCCCACAGGGTCACAGACTCCTTCGGGCACATCCACCTGCTCCGGCATGGGGTCCTCCATGCACTGCAGGTGGATATCTGCTCCACCGTGGACCTCCATGGGCTGCAGGGGGACAGCCTGCCTCACCATGGTCTTCACCAGGGGCTGCAGGGGGAATCTCTGCTCTGGCACCTGGAGCACCTCCTCCTGCTCCTTCTTCACTGACCTTGGTGTCTGCAGAGTTGTTTCTCTCACATATTCTCACTCCTCTCTTCTGACTGCTGCCACCGCAGGTTTTTTCCCCTTCTTAAACATGTTATCACAGAGGTGCTACCACTGTCACTGATGGCTTTGGCCAGCGGTGGGTCCGTCTTGGAGCCCACTGGGATT
>NW_008824002.1:1721159-1721420 GCF_000699105.1 Pygoscelis adeliae
GGGCTGCAGGGGGACAGCCTGCCTCACCATGGTCTTCACCAGGGGCTGCAGGGGAATCTCTGCGCTGGCACCTGAAGCACCTCCTCCTGCTCCTTCTTCACTGACCTTGGTGTCTGCAGAGTTGTTTCTCTCACATATTCTCACTCCTCTCTTCTGACTGCTGCCACCGCAGGTTTTTTCCCCTTCTTAAACATGTTATCACAGAGGTGCTACCACTGTCACTGATGGCTTTGGCCAGCGGTGGGGCCGTCTTGGAGCCCG
>NW_008824002.1:1721526-1740088 GCF_000699105.1 Pygoscelis adeliae
TTGTCATGCAAACCCAATACAGGGCTACACACAGTAGCCCTGAACCTGTTTTTTTTTCATACCCTGCTAACAGCTCACGGCTGACAGTTCAAATATGGAAACACAAATTTCTTCTTTCAGCAGCAAGATATATGCCTCTGGCATCTTTCTTTTCCACTTGTCAGTCATGAAGCTATACACCATAGAGATTTTGAGAGCAGCAGAGCAGCAGTGGTACCAGAAGAGTTACAAAACTATTGGTATTCAGGTATTCAGGGATTTGAAGTAGAGGTTTGGTTTCATGGAAAATAACTGAGAAAATGCTTTGCAAATATTCCACGGACTGTACGACATTACTCTATTACACCAGTGCTTTGGCTGTGTACACCTCGACATCTTACTTGGGTAGTCTGCTTGTTGTTTTTAAATTAGTGCAAAATCCAATTTTGGTTCAATTTGATCTGCCCAGACTGGATTTACCGTCTCATCACAGAACTGACAACACATACATCATTTCTTTGATAAAACTCTCCAGATATTTTCATCATCTTACCACAATCATTTTAAAAGAATAGCCATAATAAACCAAATTTTTTAAGTAGCGGCTTTAAAAAGCCTTCACTCCACAGCCAGGTGGCCTATGGGAACAGGCTGAGATCTCCCAGCATGAACTTCATGGATTTTGATACAACTCATATTCCTCAAAGCTCTGATACACAGGAGTCAAGTGGCTAAAAAGATGAGGCTGCTTATAAATCTATGTAAAAGGTGTTCCCAGATCACACTTTATGCTGTACTTTCTCTACTTTGTGCCACATTTTTGTCTGGAAACCAAACAATCCTAAGCCCCATAGAGGCCCTTCTGTGTAAAGTTTCAAAAGGACCAATAGAGTAGGAATGACCTACTGGGGGTTGGTATAAACATTTTCCTCTGAAACAAAGAAAGCTTCAGTCCAAGACTCCTATCTGTACATGGGTCTTGGGAAGTAATCTGTTCTATACAACTGATTTTGTTACTGCTCTTTTTTGCCAAGAATGGAAGCTAAAAAGATGTAATCATCTTCAAGGAACTTATCTCTCGATAGTGCACAATTTTTTCCCAATATTTGCAGAATAATATACTGTGATGAGAAAATGCTACACTAGGCAGGGGACAGAATAAAGTTTATGAGAAAGGATACATATATATTTTTTAAAAAATTCAAAATACCTCAGAAGAAATTCCTGGCTCATCCTCTCTGGGTACTTAAGGTGCTTTGTGCAAATAAAACACTCCAATATCTGTTTGCTCCACAGTCCCAGGGGGAATGTGAACTATGTTTTAAAAAGCAGATTTGTCTGAACCTTATGTGATATAAGGTGAAGTGCTTCCCCCAAGTATACCGTGGAGTCCTGCTCTCTGCACTGCAGATCAGGTCTGCTGTCTTCATGTATCACTGTGGATGCAGATACAAGTTGGCAGATATGCAGAAAGGAGTGCTCCATCCAGAGATAGCATAAATTTTTAGTGCTTGTGAAAGCCAGGTTAGTAGAGACAGAGACAAATGCAAGCAACAAAGCAAGTAAGATTTAACTCTTTCAGGTAACAATGCACAGGAGAAAACTGTGGGCAAAAGTGGATCATCAAAATATGAAGCACAACTATTTAAGCAGAGGACCAAAATGGTTCTCAAAATAATTTCCTTGTGCAGTACTACATGCTGTGTCATAACATGCATTATTATTTTTTCCAGCAAAATAATTCAACAATATTTTCTATGCCATGTCACAGATAAAAGACTTGGATATTGTTCCCATTAAAAATGACAACTGTGATAATTATTTTTGTTAACATTCCAATGAGCCAAGTACGTTATTTTTTGTTGGGAGCAGATGCATAGCATTATTGAACCTTCCTTGCATTTTGCTCTTTGCTAGAAGATAAACGGAGTGATAATTTTCTTTCTGTGTCAGAAAATAAGATGACTTTAAAAATCTGTTTATACTGTAAAAGCACTGAAGTAATAAGCAACGCAATGTAGTCCATGGAACATTTGCAGAGCATTTTCAGTTATTTCCATGAAATCAAACCTTTACCTTCAGTCCCTAAGGACCAGTTTTTTAATAAGTTTTATGGTGCCAGTGCTGCTCTACTGCACCATCTGCTCTTAGAAGTCAATCAAGAAACAAAGCGAATTTTGGAGGCATTGAATTAAAAGCTTCTAAATACCAAGATCAGACAAGGACAATCTTGAATTATTTCCATGTTTCTTTAGAATCTCCCTCATGCTTAGACAGTTCTGCATGGTGAGTCACGTCGGGATGTAGGTGATGTATTTAACATGCAGCAAATCAACTTATACAGAGTAACTTGCTACTTATAACAGCAGTAAACTCTACTGCCGTAAGGATTCTAATTCTTAGGGGAATGATGCACAGGGTAACCAGACATCCCCACATAGTTCATGTTTTGCAGGTCTTTCCCCTGCTTGGATCTCGTACCAGAGCTGCAAGACATAAGGTAAGGGAACCTCTCTCTTCTAAGCAGCTTTCTTCTCGTGCTCCTTTCCAAACTGTGCTCCTTTCAGTTCCCCTATGCCCTGTATGAGTATATAGGACCACACAGCTTACTATTAACGCCTGAGAATCCCTCACATAATTTTTTTCAAGTGTACGACTGAAAATAAAAAGTTCAAACTAAGGCATCAGAAAACTTGGGTGCTAGGAAATCTTACCAGCTCTGAAGTCAACTAAGATGCCATCCTGCTGACTGATTGACCTTAGGAGGTCAAATGACAGTGTTGCAATCAGGTGTGAAAATCATTTTATACGGAGGAGGCACATTAGTGTTCTGAAATAAGATCTCTTTACAGAGTAGCAAGCTATGAATTTCAAAGTGGCATCCTGATGACTTTTGCTCACAGCGGAATAAATTATCAAACTCTCCTGGTTTCAGCAGGGATAGAGTTAATTTCCTTCCTAGTAGCTGGTACAGTGCTGTGGTTTGGATTTAGGATGAAAACAAAGTTGATAACACACCGATGTTTTAGTTGTTGTTAGGTAATGCTTACACTAGCCAAGGATTTTTTAGTTTTCCATGCTCTACCGACTGAGAAGGCTGGAGGTGCACAAGAAGCTGGGAGGGGGCACAGCCAAACTGGCCAAAGAAACATTCCATACCATGTGACGTCATGCTCAGTACGTAAACTGGGGGAAGCTGGCCGGGGGGGCCACTGCTCAGGGACTGGCTGGGCATCGGTCGGCGGGTGGTGAGCAATTGTACTGTGCATCACTTGCTTTGTGTATTATTATTATTATCATATTATTATTATCATTTTATTTCAATTATTAAACTGTTTTTATCTCAACCCATGAGTTTTTCTCACTTGTGCTCTTCCAATTCTCTCCCCTATCCCACCGAGTGGGGAGGAGTGAGCAAGCGGCTGCGTGGTGCTTAGTTGCCGACTGAGGTTAGACCACGACACAAACACATATCAATAGCTTTGCTCTATGTAGTGCAGGTGAAATGACACATTTTGGCAGTACTACTTTAAAAAGAGTGTCTAAATGTAGATTTAGTTCATTTAATACTTCCTCTTTTGTCCTTCCAGTTAGCACAAACTTGTGGGCACAATGGCCTGTTACAAGTAATCATTGACTCAAATCTAAATTAACATCTTTGAAAAACTCTTCAGCATATACCTAATTTTGTTTGCTCTTGCTAGCCGTAAATGTCTGTGCCTGCAGATTTTATATTTACATGTTACACGTGTTTGTTATGTGGGCTCATAATGACAGGCGATCAGAAAGTGACAATATTAGTGTCTATTAATATGGTAAGATTTGAACACAGATCTTAATATCTTTTCAATATTTCTCAGGCAACCAACATATACCAAGTAGTACACAGTAACCACTGTTCAGTCTGTTTCTCAGTATTGACTAGAATTACTTGATTACAGCTGATTGAACATTAGGGACTTTCTTTTGCACTATATGATGACTCCTTTCACTATGCTCTAACTTGAAAAATTCTTTAAGCAGAGAAAAAAAAAAAATCTGTAAAAGCTTACCAGAGATCACGCAGGTTGGAAGACTACACCACAGTCTCAGAAGATCTCTACATAGAAAAAGAAAATAAAAAGAAAAACTCCGTTTAGTAAGTTCACTTTTTATGTAATATGTCAAGTTCTCACACCAGTAACTGTAGAGAAAACTCAGTAGGAACTTAAAAGCTGTAATAAAGAAAAACTCAGTCACTACAAAGAGTATCTTATAGTTGAATGTTCATGCTTAAATTGTGTGCACAAAGCTTTTTGCTCTTAACTTTGAGATGCCACAGATTGCCATGGGCACTGAGGTCAGGAACTGGGAATGTTTTTTAGTGAAGTATCATAGATAAAGCTAACTTTAAACTTGCATGACAAAGAGTTTCCTTCAGTTTGGTTATTGGTTCCACAGTCTGTCTAGAAACCTGGAAAATTTCTCAACACTGAAAGGATTCTCTCTACAACTGAAACCTTTAATGCTCTATAGTCTACTTTTAATCTCATCCTTTCTTTTGGAACACTGTTGAAAGCTGCTCATCAGAAAATGAGTACAATGTAAGCAGAATATGAACTGGACTGTTAAAGCTTTCTGACAATTTTCTTCCAGTATAAATCAACATGTTTATGAGGATCTCATTTAATATCATAAAAGAATTGAGTCTCTGTGCTCAGCCGCTCTTTGATAATTGAAGTGGGGATTTTATGCACTTGCATTCAGGAAAACAGTACAGTCCTAAGGAATGAATGTTTTGACCCAAGAGAGAGCTGCAGTTCATGTCTAAGCATCACTTTCTAAGGTGCAGCCCAACTTTAGCCATTGGTGATGCAACCATACACACACATGTAAGGTGGGTAGTTTCTCGAAATTTTTGGGATTGTTCAGGAAACAGAAGGCATTATGAGCTTTAATAATAGTTGATGCTATCCCAAGGACCAACTGAAAAGGTGGGGAAATGGATGTTTCTTGCTTTTTCTGCTTCTTGTGCTGAGCCTGATAAAACCAAATGCTTGGAAACTTCCTCTCTTTGGAGCCGTTATATAGTTGTTGGCTTTTATTTTAAAAGCATAGGAATCCAAATACAGAATTATATTCTAAACTTCACTCTTTCTTCTCAAGAGTTTCTCAAAAACAGTACATTTCAACGAGACATGCCACCACATCCAACCTTTTTAAAATCAATTTTATATTACATTTTCCTTATCAACTGAGTTGATAGCACCCAAATTTCAAGTCTGAAGATGTGCATATAGTTGCTAAATCTCAAGTTAAGAAAACAGTTCTTAATTCTGAGGAATCCTGGAAACTGCAATTTTATACTATACAGAAAATAACTTTGTTAAACACTAGCTGCTGCTGGGGCTATCTTCAACTGCAAGTTGAATGAATTCCTGGTAAAAGTAATTTCATGTGAATGTGCAGAAAACTGGGAATTATTAAGTGAAAAGTAATGATCACCTTTCCACCAGAAGATGGATGATAAGAAACAGTAGTCAATACCCCATTAGCAAGTCCATTATAACCTTGGAATAGAGACACGCTTTATTTCAGAAAGCTAAAACAATTGTAAGTGAATTTTAACAGCTGAATAAATGTATGTGCTAATCTACGGTTACAAAAGTTAAATAAATTAGTCAAGCCATCACTTCTACTGCACAAAAAAAGTTAGCAACTCCATTATCAGACCCATTATCAAACCCTTCATTTTATAGTTAATGTTGTGTCAGCATTTCCATTACAAACACTTCTTTTCAGGAGCTTATGATTCAATCATTGCTGAAATTCTGCTTTGGAACCTTCATTCTGGAAGGTGTTTTTATAGATGGTTTTAACATAGTTCTAAAAAACTTACAGAAGTGCAAAAATAATAGTTATTATTTGACGTAATTACTTCAGGTTCAAAAATTCCTCTGCAGTTATGGACATTCAAGTCTCTAACCAAGTCAGGTGAAAACTGACAAGAAAAGCCCAGCGAAACATTTTTCAAGACTGGAATATTGAAAACATGAGGTGAATGTGAACCCCCTCCTTTCTCTGAATCAAGTTAATTGCTAAGAATATGTTCCTTCATGCAAAATTCTGGTTCTTACATAGTATCTAGATTTCAATGAATACAATGAGAAAACTAGATTTCTTTTTTGCTGATCCAACAGATTTACAGGATCTGACTCCCATTTCACATATGTTGTCTGTCGGTGGAGGTACCATATTGAACTACCTACTGACATGATTTAAAATAGTTACCTTGTCTCATTCCAGTTGAAATCAGGAATGCAGGTTCACAAATTCAGGACTCATGGTTTTTGTCTTTGCCATAACCAAAACCTCATCTTCAGTGCTCATGTGAGCCTTGTGAGTTCAGGGGACTTCCACTGCTTGAAAGAAAAGGAGGCAGGTAGAAATCAGGAAAGCATATTGCACTGTGTCCTCCAAGTGGTGTTTCCATTTAGCTTCCTCTGGGGTGGTCTGTCATGGAAGAGTATGTTACTGTTCATTGTTTTGTGAGTCAGAGCGAAAAACAAATTCTGCACTTTCCTACATGTCTGAGAAGTGAATGTCTGATGTAGGAGGACTCCATTAAAAGAGTCTTTCTAGAACAAAGTAAACAATTTTTGTGGTCTAGCTCAGTTGTGCAAAATGTAACACTACTGGATATGAATTTCAAAAAAAATAAGGGAATCCAGCTGCACTACAGCTATTGTTAAACCAAGTTTGATGTTGAGGAGGGGCAACTTTTCTAAGCCCTTTACAAAATTTTACATACCTATTCTTACCACGTCAAACTTCTCCACATTTCAAGATGATGAATAATGATAGTGGCTCAATCCTGGTCTATTTGAAGAGGAGGCTTCAAGTTAAAACCTATTATAAAGAGCATACCATGAAAGGCTCCTTCCCCACTAATCCGTAAGACCACTTGTGTGACAGTTACATGTTTTAGTACATGAGTG
This sequence comes from Pygoscelis adeliae, assembly GCF_000699105.1. Taxonomy (NCBI): domain Eukaryota; kingdom Metazoa; phylum Chordata; class Aves; order Sphenisciformes; family Spheniscidae; genus Pygoscelis; species Pygoscelis adeliae. The sequence goes on from NW_008824002.1 coordinate 1,728,483, forward strand.
TGCTCTCTTAAGCAGGAAATCTGAAAATATTTCAAGGGAGGGTGCAGGTCTCTAGAACAACATATGTTAAACAGTCCCTTGCTAGGAAGATTCAAACATGTATCTATATATACACAAGCTAGACAGATGGATTTCTAGCAGCTTACAGTCACGTAGCTTAAGGGGATATATTGTGATTACTGCACCTTCGGTACATCTACCAAATCCAATTTTGAACTTTGTTCTTGGCAGATAACAAAATACAATATGCAGGATACAGCTCATATCTGCCCGCGTTCAGATTTTGTGTTGGATGGACTCATAGACACAGGTGCATGCTCCTGAGAAAAGTTGTAATTTGAACAACAGTTTTACAGAAAGTAATTGAACTGTATGTGCTTTAAAAATATAAGTGATACTGACTTCTGGACATGTTGCTCCCCTTCCACCTGGAGAGCACTGATTAACCAATTAGGACTGATTACATCACTGAAGATGAAAGACATTCAAGATAAAATGTGGTGGTGTGGGGAGGCTTGACAAATGGAGTTTGGTATGTTTGAAAGATCAGGGGTTCCTAAAACAAAACCCTGTGAATGTAGGATTCTCCTTTGACAGATGCAAAAAAATTCAAAGGCAAGAGACTGTGACACATGTAAAAGGAGTAGCAAGAAACAAAGCCACATGTTGTTCAGTCCCAGAGGCCTACACAAATTTAAAGGTGAAATAAGTGGAGTACAGCTATTTAAAAACTTCTTGGTTCTCCGGGATTGTAAAGAAGTAAATGTGACTTCCCCCCCCCCCCCCCCCCCGGTGCCAAAGCCACTGGGAACCGGCTGTGGCTGGGACAGGGGGGGCCCCGGGCCCCCCCCCCTCCCCCCACCCCCCCAGAAAGGATTCTAGGGAAGATATAGAAAACTACAAAACAGTAAATCCGATAGCTATGCTGGACAAATTGGTAGATTTCATGAAAATAACCCAGAGAAATGGGATATAATGGACTTAAGTCAGCCTGGCTTTTGTCAAGAGGAATCATGCCACAAAAAGTCACTAGAATCATCTGAAGGACTCAAAGACCATGAGAATAAAGGTTATCCCACTTCACACTGCATTTCTAAAAGGCTTTTACAATGACTTCTAGGAAAACTAAGCACCTACGAAAACAGAGAGAAGACATTTGCATGAACAGAAATTCGGTTCTATCCATGCAAAGAAACAAAACGTAAATGTTTTTTCTTCAGAGTGAAGTCACAGAGGAAAATCACAGGAACCTATGTTGGGATACAGCATGCAGCCTGTCCAACGTTGTCCTGTATCATTTGGAAGAACAGATATAGGAAATGTCTTTTTTTGTGTGTGTGTAAACAGACATTAATAGGAAGCAAAAGGGATGAAGCAAAGCAATATAATCATGCCTTTCAATTTTTGACTGATATTCAGACATAATTATGAACTGGTACCTTTAAGCCCTTGTGAAGTCAAGAAGCTCAGTACACATAATGTGATATTAGCCTTGATGGTTCACCTTAAAAAAAAAAAAAAGGTATGCCACTTGACTGGTCAAACTTCAAAGCTCTAGTAACTACAGTCCAAAACCTATTTAGCCAAAAGTTACATTCTCCTGCCCTCTCTGTGTTCCCCTCTGTATCTTCCCAAAGCAACACTCTTCCGTAGCCTTCCACTCTCTAACCCCAAAGCCTGGTGTGCTTTCTCTAATTCCTGGATACAGAGTACAAACCTCTCCAAAGCCATATTTTCACAAGTGTCCTGTGTGTCTTAAACAACTGCTTCTGCACCTTTCAAAGTCTCTGAATCCCACTGTCCATATCAGGAGGCCCCTCTGACAGCAAGAACTGTACCTCACATCCCTGCAGCACCAGAGTCTCTCTCTGGCTTTGGGATCTCTCATGCCACACACTGCTGCTCGGTCCAGTCCATCCACAGCTTTGTCCTGTATTCAAAACCTTGGAAGGGGGAAAAACGGAAGAGTGAGAGAAATAAGTTTCTGCATGGCCCAGGATAACACTGTCTCCACAAAGGCTTTACCAAAAGTGTTATGGTTTAAGTCTTGTTAGCAAAAGAACACACTTTGTAAGCAGAACCAAAAATTTAGTGTTAGCTCAAGTTAACATCCAAATTATCCAATCAAAGTACAACAGTTATCATTAATTCAGTTACAATAAGATCAATAGTCCATTAATAATAATGAAAAAGGTCCTTAAAACTCTCATGAAAGAAAACTTACTACCATCCACTCCTTTTCTCTCATGTTATACTCATCTTTCCAATGCCCTCCTAAGTCGGAAGGTGGGTGACTCCCACTTTTCCTCAGGCAGAGATGTCCTGTGAGGTGTCACTGTGAGTTACCAACATCCATAATTATCCACCAGGAGCAGCACAATGCTGGTGATAGGGTTCTCTTCCTCCTCACTCTTGGATCCACTTGGATCTATTTTTAAATGTTTTCTCATCTCTTTTTTCACTGGTTTTCAGATGAATTTTGAAAGCTGCATAATAACCTCCCGCTGTCTCAGTTGGCACAAAGGGCTGCTGTTTGCTGGGCTACCATACTACCTGGTATGCTAGACCTGATAATCTACTACCTAGGCACATCAGACTTTTATGATATATGACATTCATAGAGCTTGAGTTAAAACAGATAAGTAAGAGTCAACGGATAGAAAATTGTTAAAAGAAGCAAAAATCAGCTCAGGCCCAAGACCTGTCGAGTCAATACAAAGGCCTGTCTATTTAAACTAGCCATGGCAAAATTCCTATTTACTGGGCTGTGAAACGTAACAGTTTGCTGCCTGAACTCCGGTTTCCACCCTCTGTTCACACATTCCATTGGCCAGAAGACAAGAAAAGATGGCTAGAGAAAGCAGTGGGCAGCAACTCTTGCTTCGAAACACCTCCAATACAGAAGGTATAGATTACTATCACAATTCTTTTTACTAGAACTATGTAGTTGTTTCTGAAAGAAAAAAAAATTAAAATCTCCTCTTTCAGGTTTTGTTCTTACAAAGTTTCAGACAATCCTATTTATTTTGTTTTCCTTCCTCTTGGAGTTTAATCATGAAAAGGCTCTAGGCTTAGTTTTAGTTTGGTGCTTCAGTGTTGTCTGCTACTAAGAACTGTTTTTCTGATTGTGGCATTTGAATTATGTATAATCACAATGACTGCTTAGACACCCATTGTTGTTACTTTTTTAGCATGACTGTAGAAGCTACTAAGTAAATGAAGTACAAATCAGAAAAATAAGGGACAAGATAATTACTGTATTCCACAGACTTAAAACAAACTTTCACATTTGAATTTAATTGTGTCTGAATAAAGTATTATACTGAATAATTGGATATCTCAAGGAACTTTGGGAAGAGTTCTGAGGCATTACAAACTCCTACTTATTAGAAAATTATCATTTCAAGATATAGTGATGGATGAGTGGTTCTCAGGCTTATTATTTATTTCATCACTTGCAATATATTTTTTTTCCAGCTCACTAGCTAGAAACTCCCATGCAGAAAAGTAACTGAATTGCATGAATTTTTACCATCCCTTCACTTGAACTCAATGTGGCTCTAAAACTGTTTGTCTTGGTTGTACTAAAGCATCTAACAATGCACAGATTAGCTAAGTAGCACATTAACATTTATGTTTTAAAACATTTTTTGTAGACTACAGTAAAAGCTATTGAGCAGTCACTGAAAAATTACTATTTTGGACAACAACAACAAAATAAAACAATAAAAATATGTTTTAATTTGAGAGAGGCAAGTGGGCTGAGTTTTTCAAGAGAAGAGTTTGTTGCAAATCTTGCAACATTTGCAGGGTCTTTTGAAAGTGATCGCAGAATAGTGTTTCTGAGACATCTCAGAAAACTAACATAATGCATGTCAGATTATGTTTCTATCTCTTGATATTCTTGCTTCTGTTATCAAGCAGAAACTGGAAATTTATTTCATCCAATCTGAGTCTGAAAAGGATGACCTCTAGATACAAGGTAATGATAGTAACATCAATTCTCATTCTTAGAGAAGCAAGAGCATTAACAAAAGTGGTAACAGGTCTCAAGGAAGGAAATAAAATGTCAACACTCAAACCCATTGGTAAACTATACAGTGCATTTAAAATACAAACTAATGTGACTAACACAAATAAGAACATCTGATGCTCTAAATTCACCTTGCAGGTCCAGGGAGGCTTCCTTAGCTCTGAGCTCCAAAGCAGATCTTTTATCATGGATTTTCCTTTGTTTTACTTCAGCTTGTTTCCCATGGAAACCAAGCTGATTCAGTAACTTTTTCTGTGCCATTGTCAGTGTCTGAATATGTCTTCAATTGCTTCCCTATGAACTGAACAGTTTCAGAAGAATTTGACACAGGTAAAACAGTCTCAAAAAAATAATTGAATTTCTACAGTTTTCATGAAAATAAGCAGCTAGGTAGAGGAGAAAGACCCTCTAAGTACCCTTCCTTAGAGAAAGGCTGCAGGATGACCTTAAACCTTCCTAGACCTCAAAGTCAAACTGTCCTGAGACAAATCTATAGGAAAACAACCTGCCTTGGATTCTACATTTTAGGGAAATATTTGTTATGGATAGGAATCATAAAATAATTCTTAATTTCTGCCACTTGTTATTACCCTCCCATGCTATTTCCAGAACAAAAAAATATTAATTGACAGATGAATATATTCTCCATAACTTTTACTTTAAACCCTAGCACATAAATCACAGAAAGCATTTTTTGTTCTAAGGAACTTGATTAAGAATAGGATGGAGGATCCAAATAAATCTAGGTCTCTTTCCTAGCATGAGTGAAACAACTGTTTTTCTTTTGGTTTACCTCAATCAGCTTAAAAGAAAATGAAAGATACTACAGTGAACTATCCTAGGAAAAAATGTTACTATGTATATTTCTCATTTTATTAGTTCCATTAGTGTACAATATACAGACAAACCCTACCCTGCTCTGCTAGTTTCATAAGACACTGCTTTACTCTTTACCTTTTCCCCTCAAGTATGATATATTTAGCAACAGTTATTTAGCTGTACTTAATTAAATGTGGCATGAATCAGAAATGTGGTTTGAAAACAAAAAGTAAGTCAATATAGTAGAAGGTAAAGCCTATGAGATGTCCCTCTGAGTTACCTCTTTAAAAAAAAATAAAAATATATATATATTTTGTCAACAGCTATGTCCAAGAGAAAATCACCATTTTTTGTACACATCTATTGCACACCCAAGGAAATGAACAAAACATTCAGTAAGAACTTGCATACAGCACACAGCACAGCTGTGGAGTACAACTTGGAAGTTACATTTCTCTGTATGTATTCCACAGACAAATCACATAAGTGACAGACAAAATGAGGAGTCATCCAATAAGGACAAGCTGTAAATCAGGTGTGTCTTCCACAGAGGGATGCAGATTTATGTGGGTTTGGGTTCTGATTCAGAGATTTTACTGGGAGAAAAGAAGGCAGATGTTTATGCAAATGCACAGAGAAGTTATTTATGTTTGTCTTACCGCAGCTTATTGTAATAGAAGTGCTTATCTTTACATGTACTGCATCAAGTGTATCAGCTGAGGTGTATGTTTTGTTGGAGAATTAAACAAAGCATATGCCGAGAAGAATAGCATTGATGTTATATACAATTCTGTGCGGGGATATCTGCAAGAAAAGGGTCAAGATAAATTCCATTAACCAGAAAGCATCACTGCAATAGATTTTAACCCCTTGGATGTAATTACTCACCAAGATCGTCATTAGCACCAGTCCATCCTTTTGACGGATTGAAAGCCATTAGCTACTCAAGCTTTACTAAGACTGTAAAGTTATCCAGAGCATCTAAGGGTAGATATTTTGCATTGGACTCAACTGAGACACCACATTCAACCAAAACTAGTTTTAAATATTAAAAGAAGCAAGAGGGTGAGAACATTTAAAAAAAAAAAAAAGAAGCACAACGGGGTGATGTCTTCTTACATTGCCATTTTGCCTTATTTTTATTTGCAGATTCTGATATGAACTCATAACGGAGACCAAGCCATTTCAATTCTCCTTTTCACTCTCTGCCCAGAATCTTCCTGGAGGAAGAAATGAAGAAAATTACAACTCCTCTGTGTTACAGAGCCATAGTGTGCCTTTGTTTCCTTCTATATGCACCACCTACCTTGAAAGTATAGGTTTCAGCTTTGCTTACTAACAGCTAAACTACAGCTACCAATTCATCTCCACAAACTGGCTTCTTGGATGGCCTCTGGATAGCTATATCCTAGAAAGTGAAGAGATTTGGGAGCAGGACTACAAAAAGACAGACATATACATCTAGTTCAATATTCTGCTTAAGAAACGTATAATGAAAATCGCGACCCTCTAATTCCCAAATTATTTAATGAACTGCTTTAGGTGTGTCAGGTCCGTTATGTCCAGAGAAGTCTTTTGAACATACCTGATGAAAATCTGACTCTAAATTTTCACTGAATTCTGCCAGGATCAAGAAATGATGAATTCTGCTGTGTATGTTTCTTGCAGGGCCTTTTAACCTCTCCTATAGAAATCATACCCTTTTGCATGAAACACAAAGTCCCTCCCCATATCCACGTGCCTATCTAGTATTTGGAGATGTATACCCCCTCTTGTGTGTAGTGTCTTTTTCTCCTTTACCCACCGAACCTTGAATTATTTCATGAAAAGTGGGATATCATATGCAGGAAACCCTAACAATCTTTGCCTCACCTTAACAAACCATTTCTTCATAGTTAAAGAATACTAATAGATGGTAGATGTGGGAGTAACTTCTCTCAAGCATAAATAGGAATTCCTTGCCTGTTCTCTTGCACTCTCTCTCAAATTTTGTATGAGTGCACTAACCACTGAGCTGCTAGGCACAGAGCAGCATTTTTACAATATAGTCAGAGTTTTGTGTGAATGAAAAAACCTAGGCATTGGCTTCTAGGATTAAAAAAATGGAGTGTCTTACTGTGTAAAGGGAGGTTTTTACAGATCATAGAAAAAAGAGGATGTAAATATACATGCTTTATTCAGGCATTTCTTAGGGATAGCTTAAGCATTTGAACTCCTTACTTATACAGGCACCTATATCCCTGCATTGAACAACTTTACACCAATCTGAGAATGTAGATTCTGTCACAGACAAAATACTAAAAATTAAATTCTTCAAAACTGAACATTGCTGCAGACATAGGCCTTAATTCCTCACTTCTTCATGGATGTGGAACACACACAACCTGTCTCATTGCACTACCTGAGAGTACCAATGATGTCAAAAGATCTAAAACTGTTCAGTCAGGGTTGACATGCACCAACTTGAATAGGAGGTGTATCGATCTAATTGAGGAGCACAGCTATAGCTATGCAAATCTGCAAAGTTTCATCTTCAACAATATAGGTTAGGCTGTTAGTAAACAGAGGGGGAGGAAGGAGGAGCAACTGTATGGTGAAAAAGCTGATTATGAATGTAAATTATGGTAGAGAATATTCGTCAAGCTTCTGGACCAAGACATTAATTCTCTTTATAACTTTTCAAAATCAAGAGGTAGCAATTGTGAGCTAAATGCTATTTTCTATCCTGGTATAAATCCAGTCTAGCTATTGTCTTCAATTGAATAACATTATGTTACCGAGATCAGTATTTTCCTCTAACCTGGTTTTGTCTGTCATCCTTATCCAATCACAAAATCATTTCATAACTAAGTAAATCAGTGTTTGGTTACACAAGAAGTATCTACTAAATTTGTTACAACGTGGAAAATGTTATTGACCATCTGCTTTTAATTACTGTAAAAATAGATAAAGCAATTTTGGTGGCCCATTAGTAGTAGCTGTTTTGTACAGCTGTAGAGGCTCCATCAAAGATCAGGTTCACTGTGTATTAGGCCCCATAAAATTATTAAACGTTAAGTAAATCCATGCCACTTTTTCCAAGTTGTCCAGACCAGAATTCTACTCTGGAAATTTTGAAGCAGCGTTCACATAGACTTCAGTAAAATCATGCAATCACTGAAATTAACAGCATTATAGTTATTTCAATATCTTCAAGACCGAGCCCATAAAGAAATCAGCCAAATACTTGACTTTCTCAGTTTTGAAGGTGTAAGGAAGCAAAATAAGTCAAATTTGCCACTTACTGTATTATGAGACAAATTACATACTTAGTCCTCATTAGTTTACTTTTTGAAGCATGCACTCAATATTTCATATGACGCTGTGAATAAGAGAAGTCTCATATAATAAGGATGTTAACTATTTGGAGAAAGATTGTCTCCTTTGAATTGGGCAATTAAGGATTAAGTTTGGCATTTCTGAGGAACATCGGTAAAACTACTTAATACAACCTAAATGTCAGAAACATATGTTAACTCAAATATTTAGGTACTGAATGTGTGTTAACCTAACCAAGAAAGAGCCATCTTCTGTTTGTCGGTATAATGTACACTAATTCAATACATCTGAAAACTAATTTAAATGTAATTACTTTAATAACACAGTTGGGGGGGGGGGGGGGGGGGGTTGAACTGCTCATAGTCCTCCACCTTTACTAAATTTACCAGCAGTAGAGAATAGCTTGCATCTCAGATGATGACACGTTATTGTTTGTACTGTAACACAAGTCTTGCCCACTGTTTCCCTGTCATTTGCTATTTTCTTCCAGTGGTCACAGTTTCTATCCACTTTCATGTGACTGCTCTGAAAAGCAAGAGAGAGCTCAAGGTTGTCAAGGAAATTTCACAGCTAAGTAAAGCAGCAAAGAAATTTACACCTCGAAAGAACAGCTTTGGCTTGTATGGAAAAGTTAGCAATCCAAAGTTAATGTCAGCCTACTCAAATAAAGGATGAAAAGGCAAATGCTGTTAAAACTTTCAAAGTCTATGACAGTTACTTTATTAAATATACAAAAGGTGAATCCATTCCTGAACTTATTTCTCAAACAGCAAAACAATGAAAAGACAGTATGTGATGTGTGTTGGGCTTTTTTAGTTGTTTTGTTTTTTTTTTTTTTAATAACGTTTTTAATAATGTTTGGGTTACAAGCAACAAAATTGTGGGCAATGACAGTATCTTTTGCTTTATCATTAATGAATAGTACTTTTTCATGAGTTTAGAAAAATATTCATTTTTCTTTCCAATCCTGAACAATCACAATCTAAAATCATAATACTCGTTCTCTTTCTAACACTAGCTGCATGAAGGACAGGAATCTTGGCCTTAATTCTGAATCTTAATTGTACACATGTCTAAAAAGTAATTCTGGATTACATTGCTGTAAGAGACAAACTCTGCCCAGTGTTTCGTAAAAACATTACTTCTGACACTGTTTACACTGTGACATCACATTCATAGCAACTAATTCTGACATCATGACCAGTGTGTTTATCAGGCACGCTGCTTTCATACCATACCTTGTATTTGCTTCTCCTTTCTGGCATAGTTAAAAGTTAATTCTTAGTAACTATTTTTTTCCCCTATGGAAAAAGACCTCTAGCAAATCTGAAAAAAAACACAGTAAACAGCGGCAATAATTCAAATAACATCTCTATGTTCATTCAGTTATGGCACAAATATTCAATAGCAATGATCCTGATCATTAGTAACAAATGGTTTTGTTAGTTGTGTTGACTTTAAAATAACATTGGGAGAAAAGTACTGATAAAAAATTAAAAGAGTGGCCTATATATAATGTAATACTTTTGAGTTCCTCAATTTCAAAGAGTGAATAATGCAGCAAGGTCAAAGATTTGTATATATCCAAAATAGAGTGATATTCTCTAGTAAGTTCTTCTTTCTCATTTAATGACTATCAGAACAGGTCCTCTTTGGTAATTTAAAACTAGTGTTCAGGATTTCACTTTCAGTGCTTTCCTGTACTCTGAGCTGCCAGTTATCTTATTTCTCCTTTATCATGTTGATCTTGAGACAGAAGGCTTTTGCTCTGATTAGTAGCCAATGTAATTTCATTGAATTCAAGTGTTTTTGCTAGAGGTACACAGGCGCAATAGACCACAACTTAGCCCATGGCATTTTAAGATCAAAAAGTTTGAAGTTATACCCAAGACACGGTGGTAGAGTAGTATTTCAGATGTGCCTGGCATTTCAGATGTGCCTCTATGTTACTCTTACTTTCACTAATTTCAACCTATTGCACATCCCAAATTAAAAACTCTTGATCAACAAATGCCGTATGACAATTTCCCCCTGACTTCCTGGAGGTTTCCTCTGCCCTTTTCACACGTTAGACTCTCTGCTTGTCCATGTACTGAGACACGACCTCTCCTTCACTGTGTCTTCAGCCTTTTCTCACAGAATTCTCCTTTCTATATGGTGGGGTTTTCTTTGCATTCTCAACTTTTAATGTTATATTCCCCATATCACTTTATTTTCATTATGTCATCAATACGACATAATGCAAAAAATTATGTCATGTTGTATTCTGTAGTTTTCTTTTTTCCTTAATTTTCTCCTAGTCAGAAATCACGACTCAACCTGCTCTACCTACTTATTTATGTTAGCAAATGATTTAGAGTATTTAGGTTAGGGTACAAGGAAAAAGGGGAAGTCTTTATATCATGGTATCAACACAATCAGTGCATTGTCTTCTAGTCATTAACTAACAGTGACTGAAGATTTGGACTGAGATGCTAAACTGCTGCAGGGAAAGAAAGTGCTCTGTATCTTAATCTATCCTTGGATTGTATGATTTAAACTCAAATATAAATCGCTCAGAAGTTATCCTTCTTGATCAAGTATATTTCTTTTCCTAGGAACAGGCAAGCCTCTGAGCCATAAAACTCCTGAGACCTGGCACCCTACATAACATACCACGAAGGGAAGGGAAGCTGTAGGCTGACTCACACACTAGAACATGTGCCGCAGGAGAGCGGCAGGGATGCAGAGAAGTGCTCTTTGAACTCAGCTGTTGTAAAAGTGTCTAGAACTAAAATCTATACAGCAAGGTCAAGCTGTTGAAAAAGAGGGGGGAAAGTCTGATAAAAAGACTGACTGCAAGATGAACAGCTTGTCAACTATGAAAAAAACCAAGTCAAAAAGATCATCGACCCAAAAGAGCAAAGGCATGTCAAAACAGAGAGGATGTATCAGAGCTCAGGACTTTTCTAGCTTACACTATTGAGAAGCTTTTCCTATGCATACTTCACAGAGGGCCCCTCCTTACACAAATCACGCAACAGTACACAGCGCTAACTGCAGTTACACGCTGTAAGTTTCTCCAAATATGTAACAAGGAATGTGAATATAAAAATACTCATCAGAACAGAAGCCCTATCTGGAGAACAGCCCATTGTGCACTGGCTGGCCCATTTCTCTGGGTTGATCCTGAGATAGCTCCTTCCTTGATGATATAAAGCATAAAGCTATGCTAACCTGCTATGAACACATGCTTTTCTGTTTCTTCCTCAAATGCTGTGTAACTTTGCAGTAAGAGACAGGGAGGAGAAAATATTGCTAATGAAAAAGCAGTATCATAGCAAGTAAACTACCTTCCCTTAAACTACATGCTGAAAAGGCTCTTTGGGAGACTTTTTCTTCTGTTTTTACTTACTTCAGAATCAGTCTCTATTAAATCAAGTGATTTGCACAATGT